>NC_058027.1:2603616-2686116 GCF_019176455.1 Solea senegalensis | reverse complement strand
GCGACGCCGTATCGTGTGACATGCTGTAGACATTTGAGCGCGCGTCACTGGGGTGTGTGCTGCGCATGTGATCGCGGGGGTCAGTCAGAAAATGGAACTGCCGACAAAACACGATCCTTGGGAGTCAAATGAAGGCCGCGCTCACATTGCATCTGGTTGTGTCTCCGTCTCTTTTATCATTACCTCTGTCCCTTTACTCTCTGTCTCAGCCCCCCTCTGCGCGCGTCTCCGTAAACAAGCAGAAGGCCAACAACTCTGTCCTCCAGCCGTCTCCCGCCATCCTGTTGCCATGGTGTGTGGAGCATTGTTTGCTGGCCTCTATGTCGGGTTGCCATGGCACGGCCTATTTGCCATATTAAATGTTTGGCAGCATTGTACAGATGCTGATGACAAACACCCAACATCCCACTTTGATCAATGAAACGGTTACTGATTAGAGGAGATGGGATGGCGCCGCTGATCTATTTAACAGCCTTAGATATAGATTCCGTGCACTGTTTGTTTCACATGCACAGACAGGGCTATGAGACAGGTGCTGTATGTGTTACAGATGGAAGAGAAGCATAAAAAAAAAAAAACTTTAAATTCTGTATTATTATTATTATTATTATTATTATTATTATTATTTTAACATGTGTGATATTGTGTGCTTTGCATTATTTGTCATTTTGGCTGCGATGGAAATAAAAGGTGTTTATAGGTTTGGTTGAGGCTTCTGTGTCTCTCCCCCTTGTGGTGAGGGGAGGGACTGCACGGTGGCCTTGATATGTTTACTCTTGATTTTACTTGGGAAAGCAAACTGCTGCATTTCCTGTGTTGGGCTCAGAAATATTGCGAAATGCGTGTCGTCACTGTCAAAACTCACATATTTGATTGCAGTCGACTTTAAATGACAGACGGCTGTTAAAAACACTAAAAGGTGCAGAAAGCGACTCGGTTGTTATCTTAACTAATTGACTCGTTGTTTTTTGTTGTTTTTTTGTGAACACAGAAGCTCGGGTTATTTCAGGTCCGGCGACGGAGTGTTGCTCAATCTGCCCCAACTGTGACTGCAGCACACACTGCTGTGTGAGAGCTGTTTGGTTACCAACAGATAGCATGAAAATGCAGCCGATTGACGTAGTTGCAGCCAGATAAGATCTCACTGCTCCATTGTCGACACACCACGGTGGTTTCAGTGGTTTTCCTTTTTCTTTTTTTTTCTTTTTCCTCTTCTGCTTTCAAAGGCCTCGTTCTGCTGTTGCAAAAAAACAACAAAAAAACTTGTGTGCATTTGCATACCTGTAGTAGAAAGTGCTTCTTGTGGTGCAAGAGGTCCTAAATGTAAACCGTGTGTTTAGATAAACGCGGAGAAACAGACTGGCGGAGGCGAGGTCGCTCTCTCTCTGACCTGCCAGTGCCCTTTACGAGGATAATGTGGCTAAATGTGGAGCGTATGTTTAAGCTTGTGCACGTGAATACACTTCATATTCTCTGTGGCTCACAGTGTGATTGTGTGTCTCTCTCGTGTTTTGTCAGATGATCCTGTGGGACTGGGATCTGAAACACTGGTACAAACCGCAGTATCAGGTCAGTACTGTTTTTAAATCTCATGTTTTAATGGTTGTCCATAAATCCCCTTTAGGACAGTTCCGTTCACTTCCTGATATTTGGTTCGTGGGTAGGCTAAATACACTCTGTCTAAAATACACAACACACAATGACCTTAGAATTGTTGCCATGCCACGTGTTTTTATCTTTCTCAGGCATTCTTGGTTTTGTTTCAACTATTCGTGTCTGTCAAAGAGTTCAGTATAGACGGGCTGAAAGTCATTATTTAACCCAGTGAAACACCTATTTATCCTTCAAATATTAACACAGCGCCACATATATCATATGAACTCTAGATACACTGTATTTTCCTCCCTCCCTCCCTCCCTCCCCCCCTGTCAAAAAAAGAGAAAGAGAAAAACTGCGGCTGTTGTTACTGTTTCAGTTGTGTAAGAGAGAGGTCCGGTGAATAGGAGAGACAACAGGAGAGGAATGAGGTGGGAGGGGAAGTTAGAAAGAGTCAGTCATGAGAAAATGTGATTCCTCGAAGAAATGAAAACGGAGTGCACAACAACACAAAAGTGCAGAGGAACAAATGGTGGGCCTTCACCAGTGTCGTGATGTTAGTGTTCCTACGACATCATTATTCCAGACACTCTATTAGCTTTCAAGCAGATTAGCTGGAGCTGGAGGCTTAGGTTTAAATGTATTTTAAAAGTCCGGTTTTAGTCAGACTAAGACAATAATTTGGTTTTCGTAATGTCATGTAAACGCAAGTCTGACTAAAATCGTGCTAGTCTTAGTCGGAATAACATACCTGGATCATGTGATCTATAGTCCGATTACTACTACATGTATACACTTAGTCAGACTATTACAATAATTCGGTTTTCTTAATGTCATGTAAACACTTAAGTCTGACTAAAATCAAGCTAGTCTTAGTCGGACTAACATACCTGGATCATGTGATTTGTAGTCTGATTACTCCAGCATGAATACACTTAGTCAGACTATTACAATAATTCGGTTTTCTTAATGTCATGTAAACACTTAAGTCTGACTAAAATCAAGCTAGTCTTATTCGGACTAACATACCTGGATCATGTGATTTGTAGTCTGATTACTCCAGCATGAATACACTTAGTCAGACTAGGACAATAATTCAGTTTTCTTAATGTCATGTAAACACTTAAGTCTGACTAAAATCGAGCTAGTCTTAGTCGGACTAACATACCTGGATCATGTGATTTGTAGTCTGATTACTCCAGCATGAATACACTTAGTCAGACTAAGACAATAATTTGGTTTTCTTAATGTCATGTAAACACTTAAGTCTGACTAAAATCGAGCTAGTCTTATTCGGACTAACATACCTGGATCATGTGATTTGTAGTCTGATTACTCCAGCATGAATACACTTAGTCAGACTATGACAATAATTTGGTTTTCTTAATGTCATGTAAACACTTAAGTCTGACTAAAATCGAGCTAGTCTTAGTCGGACTGACATACCTGGATCAAGCTATCTATTTTCCAAATGAGAAGTAATGTGTGTGATATACACGTGTGTACGTCAGGGTGCGGTGAGCGGCAACGGCGTGGATCTGTCGGTCATCAACGAGGCCAGGAACTTGGTGTCGGACCTGCTCATGGACTCGTCCCTGTCGCCGCACACCGTCTCGGCTCTGCGCAGCATCTCGAGCCTCATGGGCACGTTCTCCGGCTCGTGCCGCCCACGGGTCAACCCCTTCACCCCCTTCCCGGGATTCTACCCCTGCGATGAGGTGGAAGACTCTGTCGAGCGGAGCGACAGGAAGACCATTAAGGTGGGTCTCTCCAATCTCTAAGAGCAAAATGATTGTATTGCATTTTCTAGGTCTGTGGTACATATATTTTTTACAAAATACTGAGTCGAGTTAGGAGTTTCGACCACAGACACTAACACAGGTCTCAGTGGATTTGAATGGATGAGGCTGTGTTGAGATCATATGAAAATCAGCTATCGTCACTGAATTATTACGGACAAATCCCACTTTGTTTATAAAGGACTTTGAAAACAACAGCTGAAACAAAGTGCTGCACATCAGAGGTAAATAAAACAAATAAAATGTAAAAACACAAGACCCAATAGCCTAAGAACAAACAATACAACAATAAAAAACATGCAATAAAACTGTAAAAAAAAAGATAAAACCAACACTGGGTCGAAAGGCAAAGAGTAAAAGTACATTTAAACTCATGTAGCCCAAGCTCTGTTATCTAACTTGATTTGGTTTATGTCCAACAGTGTTTTTAGAAAGCTTGTGGATGCAGCCGCCATCATAAACATCATTTGCACAACTAAATGTTGCGTTTTTAAGTCACGCATGTGAAGTATTGACACCATCGAGTGCTTTTTATCTCGCCGCAAGATGACATTGTATATTGTCCCGGCCCGAGCTGTTCATGTGTGTATAATGAGACGTTGTCTTTTTGTTGTTGTTGTTGTTGTTGTTGTTGTTGATCAGGGTCTGAGCAGCAGAAACAGCCTCCCCACCCCTCAGCTGCGTCGGAGTTCCACCTCCTCCTCCTGCGCCTCTGCGCTCTCCGCTCTTGAATCCACCTCTTCACGTTGGGAGCGCAGCAGTGGCAAGAGGCCCCACCCTGACCTCAACTTGACCAGGTACGGATGCAAACGCACCTAGTTTTCATGTATTAATATATATGTGTATCGATTTAATATTGATATGAATTATTGGCTCCTCTTGCAGCATAACCTGGTTATTCTCCATTTGTTTTCAGTGAAGCCAAGGTGAATGACAATAAGCCAGAAAAGATTGTACTTTTAAGAATAGAACACTTCTGTGTGTAAGAAATATTGTCCTACTTCTCTTCCGATTCATCCTTAGATTAATTTTAAACATGAACAGTTTGTCACTCCTGAAAAAGCTGTGAGAAAAAAACTCTTGCCCCTGTTATGAATGAAAATCAGGATGAATGGCATTAAGTGGATTATAAATAATAATAATAATGATGATGATGAATAATGAATTTATTTTGAAACTTAAACTAAAGTTTCACAGCTAAAAACAAACGTGCAGTGTCACTGTTTCTCCACAGGATGGCAGTAGAAGTCTGGCTATGGTGCCGGGTTGATGAGCTGAACATGGTTAATGCTCTTTTTTGGTATTGACGGTGTGAGACGCTCGGATCGTGAACCAGAACATGTGAAAGAGGATGAATAAAAGGCTTGAAGTTGAAAGTGATTAAAATGTGGCTGTGTTGTGCTCCAGCTCAGGTCTGTCCAATGGGCCCAGTGCAAACCTGCTAACCATTCCCAAGCAGAGATCGTCCTCTGTTACCCTCACATACCATGCAGGGCCTCGGAGAGCTGGTAAGACTCCAGACTCGCCAAAGACGCCACAATTCCTTGATCATTTGACGTTTAAAATGGTCTCCTTCTCCTTCTCCTTCTCCTCATCCCCGTCCAGGTACATCTCCGAGCCTGAGCCCGCTCACCTCACCAAGCCACAGCCCTCCCGCAGTGGGTCTGGGCTCCTCATCCTCTTCGTCGTCCCTCGTCACGCGCTCGCCCGTGGAGTTCCCCGACACGGCGGACTTCCTGACGAAGCCGAGCGTCAACCTGAACCTGCACAAGCCGATGGGCTACACGTTCAGCTCGCCGGACTTTCAGCAGTCTTACCGGAGCTCCGCTCTCCCTCTCTGCACCAGGTGAGACCTCCGCTGTCTTATCCACTCTTAACAGTGAGTGGTTATTATTATTATTATTATATATATATATATTTAATATATATATACTTATATATATATATATATATATATATATATATATATATATATATATATATATATATATATATATATATATATATATATATATATATCTATCTATATATATATATATATATATATATATATATATATATATATATATATATATATATATATATATATATATATATATATATATATATATATACATATATATATATATATATACACATATTATATTCTAATAATAATAATAATACTAATAAAGTACGGTGTGTGTGTACAGTGTTTGGTTCTGACTGTGATTGTCTGTGTCCATTTCAGCTGTGGTCGTCAGATGCTCAAGGGGTTTTCAGGTGGTGATTCAGGGGAATCGGCGTCAAGCAGTGAGGCTCAACGCAGGCGTTCAGGTACGTACGCGTACAGTATTATACAGACATTATATAACATAAAGGAATAAAGGAACATGGTTGTAGCTGAAACACATGTGATGACATTATATCGCGTTTGGTACAGCTTGGTATCGCTTCTTTTAGCGTATAATATAAATAAACATGTTGTGGATTAGCATATAGAAATCAGTTAACATTTCAGTCCACTAGAGGGTGCCAAGTGTTCACACTCACTTGAGCTGTTGTGTGAGTATATCGCAATACAGTGGTCCCTCGTTTATCGTGTGGGGGGGGGGTTACGTTCTAAAAAGAACCCGCAACAGGCGAAATCCGCCAAGTAGCCAGCTTTATTTTTTACAATTATTATATATGTGTTAAGGCTGTGAAACCACACACTTTATACACTTTTCTCCGACAGACATTAGCATTTTCTCACATTTCTCACGAGTTCAAACACTCTCAAAGTTCATATCTTCGTCGATTTTAAGACATTAACGTATGAGAGAATGAAACCAAAAATCTAAACTTGTTTTCAGGCTCAAACTGAAGAAATAAAAGAAATAATAATATAAAGACAAATTTAATTTTAATGATCAACCTACGAGGACACATAAGAAATTATTAATAGTGACTCACGCGTATTTCACAGTTCCTCTGACGCCACTCGGGTGCGTCTTTTTCCACTGAAGGCCTCGATTTTCACAAATACTCAAATGCCAATTCCCGTCTTATTTCTGTAATATTTGCCAAATAATAGCTCTGTAATAACAGTGAAAACATGTGTGACATAAAGGACAATTCATTTTAACTGGATAATATGGTAGTGATCAAATTTCATTCACATCTGTTTTAAAGTGAAGAAGTACCAAGCTGTTACTTTGTATATAACATCTGTAATATTTTTTTTCCTTACAACTACTTTGTTGCCTCCGTTATTATCAAGCTGTTTACTACATACTAGCAATTCTAGTTTCAATAGATATTTAAAAATGAATGTGATAATGCAACTGATGCTCGATAAGTTGGGTTTGATGTTTACTGCTCTGGTACAAGTGTACTTCCTGTCAACAGAGCAACAGGAAGGATATGTTTGGGTTCCAACAGTTGCAGAAGAAACTTCTTCTTATTGTGTCTTCTCGGCACAATAATGTTCTGCAGGTTCTCTCCGTATAAACTGTGCTCGGTGTCTTGCAGGAGGCGAAGGGCTGGAGTTCGCCGGTGCCTCTCTGATCAGGGAGGAGTGTCCGGAGGTGGACGCGTCTGGAGACGGGAGACCGGATGCTGCGGGGAACCAGGGACAGACTGAGGAGGAGAAGGAGCAGAACCCAAGCACAGACCAGCAGACTCAGGAATCAGAGGTGCGATCAGACATTCTCTTTGGCACAGCGTCGTCGGCGTTCCCATCCGCTCTGTGTAACCTGTGCGTGTCGGGGTTGTCTCTAGGGCGAGAAGGAGTTCAGACTGGATCCTATGCTGGAGGACCAAGAGGCTCTCATGGAGAGAATGAACACGTGGAACTTCCAGATCTTTGACCTGGTGGACAAGACGGGAGGAAAGTCGGGGAGAATTCTCAGCTATGTCAGTATGACGCACGCAAACCGCCCCTTAAAAATAAACTTCTACTACTGCGCGACAGTATTCAGGTCGAGGTGACGTGGAGTTATTATTTCCTCCAAGAGAGGCCTGTTTGAAATAAGCCGTGACATTATAACAAACAAAAGTCTTATTTATTTAGGTGTATTTAAAAGTCGTGCCGTAGATCACCCGCTGGTTTCCGAGTGTCGTTTTAAACGCCGCTTGTCTTTCGTGTGTCCTCAGGTGACGTACACCCTTTTCCAGGACACGTGTCTTTTTGAAATCTTCAAGATCCCAGTGAGGGAGTTCATGTCGTACTTCCATGCTCTGGAAAATGGCTACAGAGACATTCCCTGTGAGTGATCGCGCTCCGCGCATCCTGTTTCCTGCCGGACTGAGATGCAGTTTTGCCACATGGTGATGAGAAATATGTGTGTGTTTGCATTAAATTTTGAATTTGAACACAGATCATAACCGGGTCCATGCTACTGATGTGCTCCACGCTGTCTGGTACCTGACCACTCGACCAATCCCTGGGTTCCAGCAGATCCACAGTGAACATGTGACAGGAAGTGACACAGGTGAACAATTGTGCAGGATAACGTATGGTTATTTGTAAAAGGAAAAAAAAATAGGCCCCATTTTTCACATCTCTCAAAGCACACACTGAGTGTTTGCCCACAGTCGCTGACGTCAGACACGGATTCTGCTGTGACCTTTTCCACAGGATGTGGTCTTAACTCTCACACAACACAGATGTTTGTTTTTGTTTTTTTGTTTTTTAAATGCAGAGATTCCCAGGCTCATTTTCTGCCAATCATATTTCAGCTTCATTAGAAACGAGCCGAGGCTTAAACCTGAGAGAGACGCGGGACTTTTGTCTGAAATGACACGGAAATGTACATTTATGTCCCTTCACTGATGTTAGTTCACCCAGATAATCAGCAGGTGGCGCAAAATGTATTTATTTATCACCACTGAAGAAGAAAAGATGACGAAACATGATGTAGACGATGTTGATACCTGAGTTTTCACTGCTGATATTATATATGTATATATTATATTTATACATAACAATATTAATATTAATATAATATATCATAGTAATGTAATATATATAATAAAATATTTTATTTTAATTATATATAAATATAATATATATATATATATAAATAAATAAAATTATTATTATTATATGTATATGTGTATGTATATATATTATATTAATTATATATATTATGTTTATACATAACAATATTAATATAGTATATAATATATCATAGTAATGTAATATATATAATAAAATATTTTATTTTAATTATATATACATATATAATATATATATAAATAAAATTTATTATTATTATTATGTGTATGTATATACATTATATTAATTATATACATATTATATTTATACATGACAATATTAATATAGTATATAATATATTATAGTAATGTAATATATAATAACATATTTTTATTTTAATTATGTATAAATATATAATGTGTATATATATATATATATATATATGTACTGTATATATGTATGTATGTATATAATTGTAGTCATTTTTCATTATTTATTTACAGCTTCATGTATTCAATACGTTTATATTGTATTTATAAAGTGTCATTTGTGTTTATGTGTCTGTCAAACTATTACTGGATGCCTCATGTTCTTCTCACTTGTCGTCCTGTTCCAGATTCAGACAGTGGGATCTCTCCAGGCAGGATATCCTACGCCTCGTCCAAGAGCCTCTCCATTTCAGACGACAGCTACGGCTGCCTGGCGTGGAACATCCCCGCCCTGGAGCTCATGGCCCTCTATGTAGCAGCTGCAATGCACGACTACGACCATCCCGGTCGCACAAACGCCTTTCTCGTAGCCACTAATGCACCTCAGGTAACGCGCCTACATTCAATGACAGGATAATGACTTCTCCGATCATCAGAGGAACCCCCCCATAAAAAACATTTGAACATATTACAAACCCTTTAAGTCCTTCAGAGCTGAAACAGTTACTCGATGAATCAGTTTGGAGCTTTTTTCATGATTAAAACACAATTTCTGATTGTTTTAGCTTCTTAAATAGGAGTATTTTCTGGTTTCCTTGCTCCATAAATCAAAGAAATCATTAAAAACGGAATCATTTTTCATTTGTGGACAAAACAAGACATTCGGGAACATCATTTCCAGCATTTTCTGACATCGTGGACCAAACGATTGCTCGATTAATCGTGTAAATAATCAACAAAGTGCTTGGCTGTCACCTGTGCTCTCACCTGTGCTCGTGATGGAGTCACATGAGGTGGACGTTGATGTCCATAAACACGCCTGTGTTTTCAGAAACAAAGCCTCGCGTCTCCAAAATACGGGCGATCACGCTCACATGCGTCATTAACGAAAGACGAGCTGTGCGTTGGTGTTTAAAAAAACAAAAACAAAAGTGGTGGACGTGCTTTTTCCACTGAGTCGAGCAGCACATGGTCAGATAATCCCACTGTGTCATTCTCCTGAATGGGGGTTAAAAGGTTAACAGTGTGCCTCTGTTTAAATATTGTTTTTTCACAACATGACCAGTGATAGCACTCGGGCTGTCTGGGTTTGTGGTGAAGTCCCAGGAAAGTGGGTTACAAGAAAGGAGAGGCAACCCTGAACCTATTGATTACTGATGCTGTTGACATAGCAACGAGGATCTTTACATTGTATCGTCTCTGTGACCCATCATGAGCTCATGTGGCCTCTATCTCGTTCCCTGACTACTTTTAAACACGTTCTGTCAGCGTTTTAGAGGAGATCCTGGGAATCTTGTCGCCGTGACGTCTTCTCCACGTCGTGTGTTGCAGGCAGTGCTGTACAACGACCGCTCAGTGCTGGAGAACCACCACGCCGCTTCGGCCTGGAGCCTCTACCTCGCCCAGCCCGAGTTCAACTTCTTGGTCAACCTGGACCACGTGGAGTTCAAGCGCTTCCGCTTCCTCGTCATCGAAGCGATCCTGGCCACAGACCTCAAGAAGCACTTTGACTTCCTGGCTGAGTTCAATTCCAAGGTCTCGGCAGTTGTTGTTGTTGTTGTTGTTGTTGTTGGATCAGAATTAAGTCTCTGATTGAAACGCTTCTTGGCACTGATCTTTGTTTGCTCTCGTCGACAGGTGAACGACGTGAACAGTCCAGGAATCGACTGGACCAACGAGAATGACCGGCTGCTCGTGTGCCAAGTGTGTATCAAGCTGGCGGACATCAACGGACCGGCCAAAGTCCGGGACCTGCATCTCAAATGGACGGAGGGCATTGTGAATGAGTTTTACGAGCAGGTAACAGACGCAGGGGAATATTCAATAAATGCGTCTCGTGTGGATTATATTATAGCTGACCTATTTCAATCTAATCCAGGCGATCAAATCAGTAAACAAAGGTCGACTCGAGTGAAACTGGAAGGGACATAAAAGCATAAATTAAAGCTCCAGCAGGTAACTGCACCACTGCAGAGTGTTTCAGAGCGCTGGGGATTATTCCTTCACCTAAAATCCTTAATCTAAAACACAAATATGAGTCTAGGTGAAGTCTCTTTTAAATATTCTGCATTTTAATCCTCTGAAACAAGTGTTTCAGAGCTCCCAGAGCTTATTAAACAGGTCATGTTATAGTTATGTTTTTATTTTCTTTAAACTGTCAGCACCACTGTTTAGCAGTTGTATTCACTTCTAAAGCTTTTCAGTCATATTTTAACATTTTTGTATTTTACCCGGCGACACATAATTCAAGATTTGTTTGTGGGAGCTTAATTTAAAGAACTCGTTTGGCAAATGGTTGAATTTTTGATTTTTGAGGGAGGAGTCAAATCCTACTAATCCTACTAAGTAATCTGTCAATGCTGCCCCTCACACTCTGTAGGGAGACGAGGAGGCCAGACTGGGGTTACCCATCAGCCCCTTCATGGACCGCTCCTCGCCGCAGCTGGCTAAGCTGCAGGAGTCCTTCATCACCCACATCGTCGGGCCTCTCTGTAACTCGTACGACGCCGCCGGCCTCCTGCCGGGCCACTGGATCAATGAGGGGGGATCGGACGACGAAGACGAGGAGGGGCAGGTGGACACAGACACGGAGGACGAGGAGGACGATGAGCTAGAAGACGAGCTTGCACCAAGTAAGTCATGGATTCAAAACTTTCCACACGGAGATCTTTTTTAGGTGGTCTTTTCTTTTCTTTTCATAGTAAGACACAAGATATTTAACATAACGTTAATGGCAAACGTTTGATATAAGAAGTAATAAAGTCTGTGGCTCTTATTTTGAAAGGAACAGAATGTCTTTATGTACTTTTCCCTTTCGTTTGCTGCAGAAAGGAGGAAGAGACACCGCCGGTTGTTCTGCAGCATCATGCAGCACCTGACGGAGAACCACAAGGTGTGGAAGAAGACCATCGAGGAGGAGGAGAAGAGCAAAGAGCCGCCGACGGAGAGCCTGCTCCCGAGTCTGCCCGCCGGCCTCCCCGTCTCCCCGTCCGATGACATCCAGGTCATCCAGGAGGAGGAGGAGGGAGAGGAGCGTCAGTAGCAGCGCGACGAAGGAAAGAGTCGAGACGAGTGGGGAGTGGGTGAGGGGGGGAGAAGGTGAGAGGCGGGACAAGGACACGAGTCCACTCGACCGAGCGTCTGCCTTTTTCCGCCGACGTAAACACAGACAAATGCACATAAAAACACACTTTTCTCCCTCTTTCTTTCACACACACACACACACATTGAAACGTTCACTGTGCAGACTGAAGCAGTCACATTGATCTTGGAGAAACAAAAAGGCCTTACTACTGTGAGCGGATCCTTGCTGCAACGGTGGGAGCCCAAACTCCTATGCACTTTCACCCCCGTGGAGAGACAAGTGCACCCAGAGGGGGAGGGGGGAGGGGGGGGGGACAGAAAAAAACAAAAAAAAAGCACCAGAACTGAGGAGGAAATGGTCCAGAAGAAGAAGAAGAAGAAGGAAGTGGATGGAAACCCGGCTGTGATGCTGCCTTGAACGAAACGAAGAAGCGCTTACACCTTCCTTTAGGTACAGAAACGATTCCCGTCTATTTAAAAATGACAAAGGTGGAAAAAAGAAAGACGTAATTAGTGTTTGTGTGACGCGGATACCCTTTACCAAAGTGAACAGTTCAATGGAAAGACAAGAGACTGACACCCGTTCAGCCTCAATGTCAGGTATATTTTTTTGAATTATATATATATATATATATATAAGTATATATGATGATAATAATAATAATAATAATAATAATAATATGTGCCTGAGCCTGTTCCGGCACAGAGCCTCGGCTTGTGTAGTTCTCTCTTCTCGCTGGTGACACGAAACACTGTATAAGACTCAGTCGCAGAGACGTTATTGACTGATTATTAGCATTATATCTGCATCATTTTGGATGCTTTTACTCATGTGTACCCACCTGTTTGTCCTCCTCTTTTTTTTATCCTTCAACTTCCCTTGCTTCATTGTGGTTGTGTGCGTGAATCTGTTGTTTGTTTGAGAGAGAGTGAGTCGAGAGAAAGAAGCGAGCACATTTTTAACGATTTCTTTTGTGTGTGTGTGTGTGTGTGTGTGTGTGTGTGTGTGAGAGAGAATGTCTCCGTGTGTGTGTCCTCTACATAAATGGTCGGTCGCTGATCTGTGAAATATGTCCTCTGGTGTTCAACGTTCAACTCATCCTTCGTTTTATTGTTTTCGGGGATCGTTTTGAAGTATGTTTTTTTTTTTTTAAAGGTTACTCAGGATTCATGCAAAGTGGATTGCACGGATTTATGTCATGAATATGAAAACTGAGACCATTTTTAAAAAAGAAGAAGAAGAAGAAGAAGAAGAAGATCTGAGTGGCTGAAATAAGCATTTAATTCAAGTCCTCTGCGACAGAGGAGCGCACAGTATGTGCCGTCTCTTGGCCATTCGTACACTGTTTGCATAACCTTATCACAACCTCACTGGGGGGCGGGGAAAGCTTATCTCGATTGTCCGCAGACAATAAATGTCTCTCCTGCAACAGCAGCAGCAGCAGCACATGTGTGGTTCTCTCTCCTCGCACCACGTTCTAAAGTGTCCGTGTTTCCGTTCAAACCTCTAACTTTGGCCAGTGTGTAAAGAAGGGATCCAGGGTTTCATAATTAAAAACAAATCATCTTTATTTTCCTTTCCATTAAGAACTCTTGGCATTCCACTAGAAAAAGATGCAAAAATAAAAAAAAGTAAAAGGGGGGGAAAGGCAGAATTGTCTGCGGCCTTGCCTCCTTCATAAAATCCGAGGTCGAGAGAAACATCTGAAGACACAAAACGACATAAACGTGTGCACATTTTAATACCAAACAAGTGTTTAGCCGCTGTACAAAAGAGTATGTGCATATAAATATATATTTTTTAAATAATCAAATGGATGCATCGGTTTTCTACATGCAGCTGACATTATTGTACATTTGACATCCTGTCATGAACGTCGTGTTTCCAGAGTTTTTATCGGCTTCTCTTCACAGGCGTGGAACTGTCGGGTTTGGTGTTTTTGTTCTTTTGATTCCTCGGCCTCGCCCTGAATCACAACCACTCTCTCGCGTTTCCGCCGTCGTCGTCGTCGTCGCCGCCTCGCCCTCTCTGTCGCTGTCGCTCCGACCCCAACTCGTGCCAAACTTTACCTACAGTACAGTAGATGCTAAGGCTGCTTAGATGCTGTTTGTGCCACAGAAAACAGTCCCAATGTTTTCCCAGCAGTCAGAGTTGGACTCAGGTCAGAGCCGTATACATTCTGATAACTCTGCGACAGTTGATCCACATGGACATCGTAAAAAAAAACCCCGACCCGACACGTTCCGGCTCATGGAGTTAGTTGTAAACTTTTTTTTTTGTTGGCTTGTCACTGTGTCGTCTTTCCCACCACAATGTCCTCTAATGATTGTGCCATAAATACACCTTTACGAAATTTTGTTACTCACATGTAGCATCGATATATGTAGGTTTGTCTAATGTAACCATTCAACTGATTTTTATTTTTTTGTTATTTATAGCTGTCATAAAACACCATCCCTAAAGTATCAGCAGTTCTCCTTTTTGTTTGTTTTTTCTCGGCGTGTGTGTCTGTGTGAACTCACAGTATATTTTATTTAACACTGCT
The DNA here is from genome assembly GCF_019176455.1 of Solea senegalensis. NCBI lineage: Eukaryota > Metazoa > Chordata > Actinopteri > Pleuronectiformes > Soleidae > Solea > Solea senegalensis. The sequence goes on along the minus strand of NC_058027.1, from coordinate 2,671,703 downwards.
TTGTTTTTCTTTTTTGTCCATTCCACTCAAAATAAACAGAAGAAAAGCAAAGAAGTTCTCGTTCATCGTATGTTATCGCCATTTAATGTGGTTTCTGCCGCTGGGATCTTCCTCTTTGTGAGCGTTGGCTCACTTCCTGTTGAAGTGACCGATCCTCTTGGATCTTTGGACTCCAGGGGTGTCAAACTCATTTTAGTTCATTTTTAGGGGGTCACATGCGACACAATTTGATCTCAAGTGGGCCGGACCAGTAAAATAATAGCATAGTAACTTATAAACAAGAAGATCTCCAAATTCTACCCCATTTTTATATATATATGTATGTATATATATATATATGTATGTATATATATATATATATTTAGGGAAGTATCTGTTTCTTGAGGAAAAATAAGTGCAATTTCAACAATATTGTGCAAAGGTTTACCATTTATACATGTGTAACAACTTGACTTTTATCATAATGGGAGATTTTAACAAATTTGGCCAGATTGGTCCCTTGGACGGGCAGGTTCAGGCCCGTGGGCCATATGTTTGACACCCCTGGCGTACACCAAATCTTACATCTTTTTTTTTGTGTTTGTTTTTGAACTTTTTATTATTGTTCACAAAGTACAGTCACAGTCATTAAGTCACAGATGCACTGCAGGCACTCGCTGAAACACGGCACATCCTGTACGCCTTTCAAAGTAAAAGCACTAAAGTAAAAACGCAGCAGCAGCTGCTCTGCAAACAGGACGACATCATTCATCGAAAGACAACTGAAAAATGGATTTCTGTCATTGTTTTTCAAGTTTTTATTACAGAAACAAACACTTTTTCTTTAAATCTCGCACGATACAACTGTCGAACGGAAGAGAACACAATCGCTTGATGATTTTGTACAAACATCTTTGGGGGGTAAAAAAATGTGCGTTAAGTGGGACCTCGAGTGTAGCTTGTGACCAGAACTGTCACAGCTGTCGGCGAATGAGGCCTAAACACCTTAAATACATGTAGGTTGGGTGTGCTACGCCTTTTAAATGTGTCGCATATTTAAGTGCATTTCTTTACGGTTTTTAACATTTTACACGTCTGCTCATGTGTGTCCGTTATAAATCTGATTCTATATGAACGCGTGTCCCTTCTGAGGACAGAGCAGCGAGGGATGGAGGACATTCACCCTATGTACACCTTCATGAACATATAGTTTACTCAGAGTATTGATTGGGGACATGCGAGGTACAGAATCGTCGTGTCGTTAGACTCAGACGAGGAGGTGAAAGGTCCGCCGTTACCTGGGTTTAGTGGGAGAAATGCAGTGCGCTGCTAAAATCATTCTTAGAGTGAGGCCCTTCCCCCTAAAACTTAGCTCTACCCCCTCAGGATTGGGCGGAAGCCAAGGTTTCATAACCCTGGTCCTGGGAAACAGCTGCTGTGCATGTTTTAGATTAGTCAACCCCTTCGCTCCAACACACCTCATTCATTCATTCATTCCTTCGAATCAGGTGTGTTGAAGCAGAGCTTTGAGGTTCCCTGACACTCGGGAAAGAGACGGGTGAGTCTTCCGTCTGCGCTCTCGCCGTTCAGACGCCGCTCATGTCACAGAACCAGAGCTGAGGTAATTGTTCATGTCAGATTTGGGACGTTTGAGCAGCTCAAGCTGGAGTTGAGACTCCGTGAATCCACAAAAATAGCACCAATATCGGAGTTGCACAAAAAGGGGGCGGTACTCTGTCCGTACTGATAAGCACCCTTTCGAGAAAACCCCAGCGGTCGCGTCATGAGTTTCTAGGAATCCAACTGAGTCGCCTTCTGAGAGAAAGCTTGTCCATCAAGAGCTCTCTCTGGAGAGGGGAGGGCGGGTCAAAGTCAGTCCAGATGACGCGTCCACGTCCCGCTCAGTGCGTTCTTGGAAAAATCTCTCGGTGGAGTCATCCGTCTGACCCGGCGCTGTCCCGAGAAGGCAGGGCTTTGAACCGTCATATACGTGTACTTAACTGTCAATCATTGACAACATGTGCCGAAGCCATCGCAGCTGCGCCGGGGTTCATGGACTTTTCCAGTTTCCCTGAGTCACGGGAACTCGCTCACATGTGGAGATCTGCTTCCTGCCGCCACGTCCCCCCCCCCGCCGCTCAGCCGTGCAAACGCGCATGCTTTTCTCAGCAAGAGAATTCCACTAAATAAATCACTCTTACACAGAGACATGCTGCTCACAGGTCCAGACTCATGGTAAAATTCTGTCTGCAGCGAAAAGCCCGCCGGGCCTACCTGTCAAAGGGAGTGTCCCCGGCGTGTGGAACTCTCTGCTGCCTGCGGACGGCGCAGATGGAGTAAGGTTTGGGCTGTAAGGTCATGCCCAGTTTGGGAGCGACTGTGGGAATCGTGCCTGGGGGGAACTGAAGGTGAAACCTCTGCAGCAGCGTGGTGAAAAAGAGGAACATCTCCATCCTGGCCAGCTGTTCGCCTAAGCAGTGGCGTCGCCCTGAAAAACAAAAATGACTTAAACGTTAGACTCACACGCAGAAAACGACATCTTTTAACACACAAGAACTTGACATTCACACACACACGAGGACTTTTCTGACAGGAAACGGAAGTTTTTGCCGTGAAGTAAATCGCTCACTCCCCTGTTCCAAGGTTGTAGATCCACTGGGGCTTAATGTGTTATTTTGTGACTTTGGTGCTTAACCCTTTTACACCAAGGAAGCTGAGAAGTTTCACGTCAAAGCCAACGTGTGGTTACTGCGGACATTTCACTCGCGCTGTTGCAGGAAGCCGGCGAATCGGCGTCTTTGTCACCAGAGAGGAACAAAGAGTTGGAAAAAAAGCCCCGTTTTTGGACATTGAGACAAAAACTCAACCAAATATTATTTTAAATATGTTTTATACTGTTTGTACAAATTTCAAATTAAACACGCAAAATCTGGTGTTTGTGTACAACTAATAAAAAAAACCAAAAGAATTGTAAATAACTGCCAGATACGGGCAAAAGCACTTACTCACAGGACGTTTTCTGGCCCTTTTATGGTTAAAAACGGTGTTAAAAGTGTTAAAATGTTGATTTTCTCTATGAACTTTGGTGTGCGAGAGTGAGAGGTTTACAAAAGTGACACAAACGTCAGAAAAAAGTTGTGTCACGGTGAGATAACGCGGCATTAAGGTGAGATAACTAAGTCTTTTGTCGATATTCCCGCTGGTTTCGCTCGGCTTGTGCCTGCCTGTGCCTGCTCAGCATGATCCTCGGCAACAGTCAGCTGACTGACGTGTAAGCACCTCGTTCAACCCTGAACAATGGCGCTGATTCATTTCACAACAGTGTGTCGAGTTGTCCTCACCGAGGGAGAACGGCAGGAAGGCCTCGCGCCGCACAAAGTTGCCGCTACTGTCCAGAAACCTCTCCGGCAAGAAGACGCCCGGGTCGCTCCAGTACTTCTCGTCGAAGTGCACCGAGTACAGGTTGGTTATCACCGTGGTGCCCTTGGGGATCTTGTACCCGTTGACGCTCGCGTCCTGCGAGGTGGCGCGGAAGATGCCGAGCGGGACGATGTTGCAGAAGCGCAGGGTCTCGTGCAGCACGGCCTCCGCGTAGGGCATCCTCTGCTTGTCCTCCAGCGTGGGCGCCCGTCCGTTGGAGAGCACCGCGTCGATCTCTCTGTGCACCCTCTCTGATTAGAAAGGTGGAAAAAAAAACAAACTACTTACTACTACTGTGAGTGGAAATAGTTTGCTTTTTGCAGCCTTAGAGTAAAATATTCTTTTATTTGGAGGATGCTCCAAGTCCAACTGACCTTGTATGTTGGGGTACAGGGCCATGTACAGCATCGCCCAGCGCAGCGTGTTCGTCGTGGTCTCCGTGCCGGCAATAATCAGCTCGCCCACCGAGTAGATGAGGTTCTCCTGGGAGAACGAGGAACTGGGGTCGGCGGCGTTCTGCTCCAGCTCGTCCAGATAGGCGTCGATGTAGTGCCGCGGCACGCGGGGCACCCGGCCCTGCGAGAAGCGCTTGATGACCTGCAGCAGGAAGTCGTAGACCTCGGCGGCGTTGCGGAACAGCTTCTGGTGCTTGCCAAAGGGCACGTACTCGATCCAGGGGAAGGCGTTGTAGAGCAAGGCCCAGCCGCTCACGGCCAGCTCCACGTTCTCGCTGAACAGCTCGATCATGTGCTGGAAGTTGTGGTCGTCGTACGTGAAGCGCTGGCCGAAGATGACCAGGTTGGTGATGTTGGACACGGCGTTGGTCACCAGGTGCTTGGGGTTGAAGGGCCGGCCCTTGTGCTCGTCGATGGCGTCGACGAAGAACATGCACTCCTCCGAGATCTTCCTCTCAAAGAGCCGCTGGCCGCTGCCGAAGTAACGGAAGGAGTTGCACGCCAGTTTGCGATGGTCGATCCAGCCTTTGCCATATTTGCAGTTGAGAAGGCCTGTCATTGTGTGCAGGAAATAAATAATAAAATGAAATATACACACACGGATTGACATTTTACTGCATTGGTATCACACTCACCACCCATTTTGGTCATCTTCTGAAACAGAGGCAGCGACGGGCGATCGGCAAACACCTCGCTCTGATGGTACAGACACTCTTTCATGCAGTCGTAGCCGTTCAGCACCACGGTCAGGATGCCTCCCAGGTCCAGACTGAAGATCTGACGAGCACACGACGCCGACATGAGCACACAGAGAAACCTGTTCTCTCTTTATCCTCCTCTTCCTCACATATACTTCTTCTCTTGCGTACCACCGGTGGTACACGGACCACAGTTTGTCACGGCTTATGCAACAGTCGTATAAAGTCATTTGATTCCATTGCACGACATGAGTTCATATCAGCTGTGGAACTCGCCGTAACTCAGACGCGTGCCGCGTCCGGTGCGTGTCTCTGCTGTTTTACGTCATATTTTAAAATTTCCCTCAGCAGATTAAGAGCACAGGCGTCCAACTGGCGGCCCGTGGGCCACACGTGGACCGCCCAATCGACTGCATTTAGCCCACCACTTAATATATCACGTGAGACGATAGAATATAGACGTAACTATATGCTGCTGGAGGCTTTTTTGGTGTTTAAATGACCACGTTGATTTAATTTAAGATTATAATAAGACTCTCTGTTTACTAGATTTGCATCATTCCACGCTAAAAACAAACGCTTTTACTTTGAAATTCTGTGAACTATCACCACGAATATCTTACTTTACGTGCTACGGAACAGCTGTTCACTAGACTAGACGCCCGTTGGCCCCCCAGGTCATGTGAGATTGACCCCTGGATTAGATTAGATTAGATTAGAGCGAGCGTTCACACTGCACTGCATTATTATAGAAGCTTAAATTCAATTCCCCAGATTCACACAAACCACCAACACACAATTTAAACAAAGAAAATAACTGTTACATAACTCGATACAATGTATAATGCACGTGAATGATCTCGCAACTGTAGAGAGAAAAGTGTGCGCGCGCGTGTGTGTGTGTGTGTGTGTGAGGACACTTTTCGGTGCAAACCCACCGTTGTGAGGACACTGTGACACCGCGAGGACATTTCATCAAGACTTTAAGGGGGTTTTGTTGGTGAAAAGTGAGATGATTAGAAGTTACCTGTCCGTGAACCTCACTCTGCTTCTTGAGGAAGACGTGCGGCTCAGTGGCCAGTGACAGAATGCTGCCTATGACGGGGATAGGAGACGGACCGGGAGGGAATCCCGGGGGTCTCCTCTGCTTGAAGAGCTGGCGGACCAGCAGCAGCGCGAGCGCGGCGACGCACAGGCAGAGGGCGCCGAGCAGAGCCTGCAGCGCGTCAATGGACACCGGCACCAGGGACGGAGGTTTGATGTAGACCATCTTTCCCGAATGTCTCTTTGTCTCTGGTCTTTGTCTCCGGTGAACCTGGTCCTGCTCCGTTAGCACATTTCTGTTACCTTGCACATTTATATCCCCCCGCCTCTGAAGCTAAGATTGGCCAGAAAAGTCGGAGTTGACTCTCGGTGAACTTTGTTCCGCTGCCGATCAATGGAGGGGATCATATTGGTGCTTCTTGCCCCCCCCCAAAAATAAAATCGTCCTCGGAGGGGGCGGGACATGGCAAAAGTGCAGAAACACACGTCTGCTATTGGCTGTTGTACGTCTGTGGACAATACTGTTTCTTTTTGTATTATTAAAACATGCAAAGTTTTGTTGCTGCAGAGTTGAACGCAGTGCAATGTAACCTGAAGCATCTTTCCTGTAAGAGCAGGAAAAATCCTGCAGCTACTTTTAAAACAGTGATCATTCACTTGAACTGTATCAGCTGCAGCTGCAAGGATGACATGCACGTGAAAAAGCTAATAAATTGTGGTGTTAAACAAAGCAAAATCAACAAAAACTCACAAATCACTCCTAAAACAACACATCTGACTGCTAAATTCTCACTGGATTGAGTCAAAATGTGCACAGACTCTGTTTAGCTCGGCCACTGTTTGTTAATTTGTGTTTAAACTGTAAACACTTTGTGTTTTGGGAGCAGAATTTGAGATAAAGTCACTAAGCAAGTTAGTTCGTTGTCTGTACTTCTCAGTGTGTTGGTAAAACTGTGGCACCATTAACTTAGGTGACATAATTCTAGCCCTCAAATGTCATTGTGATTGGTTCTAAAGTGCAGTTGCATGAATATAACCTGTAGCCTACATACATACAACCTGCAGGAATCCTGCCCACTGCAGCCAGACCAATAAACGACTAATAAAAGATGCAAAAGTTCAAATGTTTACATGTGTTAAAGTTCTGGAGTTCAAAGTGAGCGTCGGAATGGAGAAGAGAGGTCGTTTAAGTGAAGAGAGAGAAAAATAGCAGCGGTTTTCTGAGAGAAAACGCCTCGTTGATGCCACAGGTCAGAGGAGAGCGACCAGACAACCGAGTTTTAAAAGACCACACTGAGACAGTGATCATAATATAATACAATAATAGGTGTCCTGTGTGCCTAATAAAGTGGCCTGTGAGTGTACATGTAGCAGTGTAGCAGGATAAACTGTTTTTGAATGTGTAAAAGAACACGATAGGAGAGATTTCATAAACTGAATCGACCATTTTCAAGGTTTTGCATGAAACCAACTTATTAAAAATACGTACATTGAAATTCCAATCCAAATCAATCCAACTTTATTTATAAAGCGCCTTAAAAACAACAGATGTTGTACACCAGAGAGCAATAAAACAAATAAGATATAAAGACATGAGACCCAATAGACCTAAGAACAAACAATAAAACAATAAAATACTGTAAAAAGTATAAAAATAAAACAAATAAAAAACAAGTCATACAATCAAACTGTTAAAAAGATCAAACCAACGTTTCATAAAATCATAGCGTTTTAAATAATAACTATTTAAATAATACAGATTTTTTTTGTGCATTAGAGCACATTTTACAGCCGCTGCTGACACGTTACACACGTGTGATTGTAATCGACGTCTTGAAATCAATATTACACAACAACCTCATTTCGCTGCAGATTTCATGGTAAAGTAGCGCAGTTTGTTTGGTTCCCTGTCTCGTTTTTCAGCGAAATCAACTTTGCCCCAGTAAGAGGCTGCAGGTTCTTTTGTCTAACGCGCTACATTTAGATGTCAAAAGTTCAGGTGAAGGTCAGAGGTCAAGGCATGCGCCACATTCCAGACTTGCATAGTTGTGGGAGATTTTTGTTTTTTTAGTCTTTGTGAGCCACAAACCAGTGTGTCTCTCATTTTCACTCTTAGTCTCATCACTTTTAACTTTTAAATATTATTTTTTATTCTAAATTTGGCCATTTATGTACAGAAACGTCAAAGTAAGATTTCACCGCATGATTGAAAATAAACGTACTTCTTTTATTTTACTGTGCAATATGACAAACACATGATTATAGTGGAGTGGATGTGAAAAATCAAGAAATACACTTTATTAAGGAATAGTTAAACGTGTCAGGAGAAGCCACAGGCTGATACAACGTTACCTCACCTCCTAAACAAAGAAACCGGGGGGAAAAAAGACAAAACATAAAAAACATAAGATAAATTAGAGAAGCTATGGCCTCAAACATGTCAGTAATCTCTGTTTTATTTCAGTTTTCCTGTGGTTTACACCGGTCAATGCAGGTAAATACTATGTTATCATCACCACCATTACACACACACACACACGTGTAAAAGCACTCTCCACTTCTCTGTGTGATCAGTTCATCATGACTGGCTCCTCATTAGAGATGAAGTTGTTTATCCAGCTGTTCCTTCCTGCTGAGGCAGCTGCTAAGTCCTCTCTCTCTCCCCCCCCCTCCCCTTTAGTTTCCTCAAATGGCCCTGTGCAGACTGTGTGCAGACTGTGTGCAGACTTTCTCCCAATCACTCAGATTTGTTAGGGCTACCTAATGAGGACATTCTTGCAAATTACTCACGATGCTTCCTGCCAGCTCCCCAGACTCAAAAGCCATTCTGGAAGCATTAAACCAATCTGTCAATTTTAATCAAATGAACATGTTGCATTATCTCGTTAGCGGTTGGTTTAATCAAAACACCAGCAACACCGGAGTGTCTGCAGGCCGCGCATATTAGGACATGGATTCAGAAGAAACAGAACAGTTAAATACAGACATGGTAACCAGTGCTTGAACCACCCTTAGCTGTTTATCTGGCATCAAAAAGAATCTTGTCTCTCTGGAGAGCATACGGTTGTATATGTGCTATAAAATATCATATGTATATACGTGTATATATATGTATATACATATATATATATATATATATATATATATATATATATATATATATATATACATATATAGGTTCTCAAACTGTGGTGCATGTACCACCACTGGTACGCGAGCTTCCTCTTGTGGCACTTGGAGGAAAATGAGAAATGCTAAAAATATACTATTCTAGAGCATTCGCAGACGTGGAATATAATAATTATGCTGTCACTGAACTAGCAATTGTTGTGTTTTTAACATGTGATGTTGCGCTGGTTTGTTTCTACAGTGGCCCAGAGTGGACAAACAAAACAAAAGACTCTGTCGAGACTGCTGCATTTTACCTCAAGGACACAACAGGTCGTATTCAGGCCTGGGACCAAAATTGAGAAAGAATGGTTAAATTATGACATTAGAAGATGGAGTCAAAGTTGAATGCACAATAATGAGACTACATGAAGCCAATGGTACATGTTATTTCTCCACCATGACTTAAGCTGATTCAGGAGTTCCCCAGATTCCCCAATAAAATACACTGTTTTTACTCCAAATGGACAACAAGATACTTCTAAGACTGTCCAGTGTGTTAAATAAACCTTGATAAATACTGGGCAGACGTCCTCTTTGTCCTCTTCCTTCTGACACCAATCAATAAATCATTCATTATTTAGTGTGTCCAACATTCACTTTCCCATCTCTCTCTCTCTTAAAATTACATTTTAAGTTCCCTTTTTCTTTCCTAATTTACACACATAGAGTTTTATCATTTTTCCAGCTTTATTTTGAAACACTATGTCCTGTTTCAGGTGTCTTCACTTCCTGCCGCCTCCTTGACGACCTGCACCTGCCCTAACGTGTCACACCTGTCTCTCATTGTCGTCTTTCTTTTTCCAGGTCAGTGTGATCATGTTGCTGTAATGTCACTGAAACAGTGGCTGGGTTCATTCTTGAGATTATATCACGTTGCAAAACTACTCTACGATGCCAGACCTTTCTCTCAATGGAGTAGTTACCAACATATGGATGGTATAGGAAAAAGAATCACAGGATGCAGTGCGTTGTCGTGCTGCCAACCTCTATCCTGGGTTAAATGTATTTTGTCCTGATGAGTGTATGGGATGTAATACAGTTACTGTGCTTGCGCAGCATTCGTCTTTAGACATTATTAGGCGTCTTTAAGAGTCTTCTTCCGGCCGTCCTATACTAAAGGACATGTGCAGCATATTTGTTTCTCCTGACTACTGTGGTTCCTACAGTGAATTATTAACCATGTGAATAAGTAGAGGTATCAAGTGCATGTGGATTATTGAATTAGTGACCCTCCCTAATGATGTCCAGAACCTGGTTTTCCAACAGCGTAACGACAGTGAAGAAGTGGAGGACAAGTCCTGTAATCCCTCTGCAACTACAGCAGCCAGGTGTGTAAATGTTAGGTCAGGTTTGCTTCCGCTCTAATGGAAGCAGAGTCTGAATATCAAAGTAATCTTCTGGTCAGACTAAAAGGTCAAAAGTGTTGTGGAGGACTGGTCATTTCGGCTTTTAAATAATTACAAATGAATATCCGTGAATAATCTAAATTCTTGATTATTTCACTTTCAGATTATTTAATCATGGGATCGTTTTAGCCGGGAGTCACCTTTATAAGGGACTAGTTTCGGAATTGTTTTGTGGTCTTTTGTTGTAGCTGGTTTACAGGAAGTACACCAAATTATTTCCAATAACAAATACAAAACACATAAAAAATTAAGAGCGTTAAATAGAATGAAATAAGGTGATTACAGTAAAAAAAATACAATAGTACATTTAACTTAATAAATAAACATGACGTAAATTAGCACACACGTACAAATAAAGCCAAGCAAAATTGACTAGCACTAGCAAGTAGTTCTGAACAGGTCCTTGTTCCACCCCGCACATGTTGGGGTGCGGACCAACCACTAGAGACCGGGTCTTTTGTCTCACGTACGAAGTTTCGAGCAGATCGGTCGACGTAAAATAAAGTTACAGGGCACTTCCTGTTTGAAATGGCGGACTTCCTGTTGGGACTTGCAGACGTTTTCAGGGCGAGTCTGTGGTTTCACATACAAAGTTTTAGGTGTTAGAGCACAAAGTACAGTAAAATATCTTCTTTTCTGCCTCCAACAAAATTCAAAGTTGAATATTTTCATAAGGGCGTCTTCGGGGCGGAGCAACAACTGCGACGCGTGGAGCAATCGTGACGGACCGGGTCTCGCGTACGACGTTTCGAGCAAATCGGTCAACGTATGATAAAGAGACATGGCACTTCCTGTTTAAAATGGTGGACTTCCTGTTGGGTCAAGGCCATGATTATAAATATGTCACAGTTCACTTCCTGTTTCAGAGGTTTGACTTCCTGTTGGGAGGCCATTACTTGCAGACGTGGTCAGGGCGAGTCTGTGGTTTCACATGTGAAGTTTTAGGTGTTAGAGCATCATAAAATTTGTGCTTTTTCACAAAAATCCAACACCGTTTAACTTTATTCAACACAAATCCGATTTGGAGTTGGATACAATAATCCCTGTAAAGGTTACACATGGAATTGTAAAGAAACTAGTTTTCTGTCACCACTAGGAGGCGCCCTTTCGCCAAACCACTCTCTGATGAGCGCGTGGAGCCTAATTTATAAAACAAAAGAAAAAGCGGACAACTAAGTTAGATTTAAAGAAGAATAAATGTAGACATGGAGGCGCTGGAGTGTCTGCTGGGACTGTGACAGAAGGACTCGGCTGAGACTTGTCACTGACGAGCCCTGCAGTGAGAATCACGCTGCCCTCTCTGTCATCAATGCTCTCCTGTGTTGTAATTAATTTTCCAGACCAATTCATGCCTAACATTTGGGGAGACGTGAGCTAATTTGCATTCTTGACAATGCACTCTTTCCCCCCTGGATTTCATTTCCCTGCCTCTAATCACATCCCTGGTCAGAGCAGGCGCTGGTGATCTGCTCCCAAAGTCCCAAACTTTGAGAATATTTACTTTTATTTTTTAAGTGCATTTCAGGTGCTTCGTTATGGTGGAAGAGACCAAAAATGTTCTTTCTTGAGCTATAGCAGGTGATGAACCCTCAAATAAATGCATGGTTTCTTAAATTAGACCAAGACAATAAACATTATTCATTGTGTGTCTGGAATCTCCTAAATCCTCAGGTCTTAATGCAGTTTCCCTGCAGTGGACTCATTTAGTGCCTGGTGCAGGAGCTGCTGGTCTGCGCAACAGTACTAAAAGGCTCATCTACTCTAATGAGTTTCCTTGTGACGCAAAAAAAAAAAAAAAGAAAGAAAGTAAGAAGCAGGAGGCAGGATGCTTTATGGTGCATCATCCAATATTGTTACATAAGGGGAATTAGAAGATGGCCAGAGACCAACGGCTACGTTATTAGCTCAGAGAAAATGGATGAAACCGTTGGGAGGCTTCGGTCCATTCATGGAGAAGTCACAGTGATTTCATTCACATATAAAAGTGTATTTATTTTGAACTACAATTCATAAAAAAGGAGGAGAATCAAACGATTGATGATTGAGAGAGGAACATGATGACAGTGGGTTGCAGTCGTGTCATTGGCTGATTACTTATTTGCAAAAACAGACAAAGTCAAAGTCGTGAATGAGTCTAAACTGCAGGGTTTTTAAGTTCTTTTATTTTTGCATAAAACTTCAAACACAAAAACTAATCCGGCAGTCGGATTGAATAAGACAAACTACTCAAAAATGTACAATTTAAGCTCACAAAAACAAACAATACACAGAAAAAAATTACAAATAAGGAGAAACAGAACAAGCTGAGTCACAGTTAGTGATGACAGATGACTAATATACAATATGTGATGTCATTTTATTGCACCTAGAGTTGCTCGTCGCAGAGTTTCCCAAAGTTCCACACAGTTGAGTTATGTCCCTATTCTCTAATATCAGATCTCCCAAAAAGCCACTCAGACAGGATGTGAGTAAGATGTTGAGACAAAATCCGCAGACTGACTCAGAAAACCTGGCAGCTTTTTTTGTGAATTGATTAAAATGACAATCTCTTTTTTTTCAGGACTCGTGATTGGCTCGCACGTTTGAGGTAAAACGTCCGCCCGGCCAATCGACTGTGATCAAGTGTCCACTCAGTGAACACAGAAACCCGCTGGGGGGGGACGTCTATAAAACCCTGTGCTGTGGGAGTGTTCAGCAGATACGCTGAGTCTCCTCATTCCAGTCTTCATCATTAGAAGATTTACTATCTCACAGTGAGTATGAATGAACCAATGCTTCTTTAGATCTATCACCATTCATTCATTCATATGTCACTGTTAGAAATGCTGTGTGAAGAAGTAAGGTAACTCTGCACTGTCCTGCCTCTGCTGCTATTTTTACATATATTCTCTTTAAATGCTTCATAAATACGTCCTCTGCGAGGGTGAAGTTAATTTAACTAATGGACAGAGCTGCTGCTGTAGCTTTCAATGTCAGTATATCACAGATAGTTCTTGTTGTTTGGAAACAGGAAGAGAGGGAGAGAAACAATTGCACTTTGATTAAATGTCAAATATAATATTCTTGTGTGTGTGTGTTTCCACAGGGAATGATGATAACGCTCAAACTGTGGACTCTGCTTGTTGCCTGCGTGCTGATCGTTTGTCAGGTGTACGTGTCGCACGCCGCTCCGTCCAGGTGAGGCTTCCTGAAAATACTGCTGTCGTGATTTAGTTTTATTTGTGGTCATTTTTTAAATGTTTCCTGAAGACGTGAGGGCAACTGAGAGCATAATCATTTGAAAACCACACTTAAGATGTAGCTCTTTATCATGGTTTTTAACTGAAATGTATTATCATGACCATTTAACTGAAACTTTAATGGAAACATTTTGTAGATTCAGCCTAAAAGCTTATTCTTATTGTTTTGTTTTTAACATTTTTAGTATGCATATCATTTAGTTACAACTTTCTGACTCTTAATCAAACCTTTTCTCATATTTGAGTCCATTTTAACTCATCAATATTTTATTAGCTTAATTTATTTGCTGTTTTACTATTAGTTAAGTGATTTTAGTCTCCATATTGACGTTCCCGTTCTTATGCTCTACATTTTTTCTATACTGTACATTTACGTGTTCGTATGAATGGTAGTTGTTTTGTTTTGTCCTGCGAAGACGCTTGACTAAAGTCTGACTGATTGATGGATTGATTGACAGATTGGTTGATTTTGAACATAACTGTGTGGGTTTTTAGAAGTAACAAGGAGTCCATGTCAGATGGAGTCACACTGTCAGACGACGACGCGCAGCGGTTACTCAGAGCGATCAAAGAGTTCATGCAGATAGCCTCAGACGAGCAGGACCACCAAACAGCTGACGGCAACAGGTACGACCTATCTATCTATCGATCTATCTATCTATCTATTTATCTATCGATCTATCTATCGATCTATCTATATCGATCTAACACAATTTTGTTTATAAGCCCGACAGCTCCAACCGTGGTATTTGTTAATTATCAAGGTATATAGTAAAGTTTGTGTAAATCTCTGTCACCCATCCATTCATCCGTTCATTTACTCATTCATTCATTCATTACTAAACTGTGTAAGTAGAGTTTCCATGGTCAGAAAACACGAGAACATGCACGCTAATGTTGTGACAGTCATGAAACACCCTCATACGCCTGTTGGATTTGTTGGCATGCTGTTGAAAGTGAGTAAAGTAACAGTCGTCTGGTGGAAAGCATGACGCCGTGCACGCCGTCACCATTCGTGTGCACCTGCATGCGACGGTGTAACACAGTGTAAGCCTGTCTGTGCATGTTTGTCTCTGTCTCTAACAGCCTGGATAGAGCCATGTCTAAGCGTTGCACCAGCTTGAGCACGTGCGTGCTGGGCAAACTCTCCCAGGACATTTACAAGCTGCAGGCCTATCCCCGCACCGACGTGGGAGCAGGGACCCCGGGCAAGAAGAGAAGTCTATCCCAACAATACGAGAACTTCGGCAGCTCGTACAATTGAAAACGCAGTTTGTCCCGCTTGCTCGTCCAGCCATGTCCACGCTGGTGTCATGTGAATCCTCGTTGTCAGACTAACTCACCGACACTTTCATCATCTTATTTTTACCATTTTCCATTAGATTTTGACAGAGAATTTTAAATCTTAGCATTAGCAGCAACGTTTTTGTTTGCATTTCCGTACAATAAAAAAAAACCCAACAAGAACGACTCAAAACCTCTCTGATGTTAGCTTATTGTTTCCTTTTTAAAACTGCTTTACTGTAAATACTGAGATCATACCTCACTCATAGAATAAGAAAATGAAGAAAAGGGTAAGCATGGCTGTCTTTAACACACACACACAATGTCTAGAGTAGGGCTGTCATCTGCAATTCTTATATCTGTTTGAACTTGCAGGGGGACGTTTAAACTCCATCCATCCATCTTGTACCGCTTTATCCTCCACATGAGGCTCACGGGGTCGCTAATCTCAGCTGACATAGGGCAATAGGCGGGGCCACAGGGACACACGGAGGCAAACAATCTTCCGCTCGCACTCTCACACCTACGGTCAATTTAGAGAGTCCAATTGACCTAAATTTGCGTGTTTTTAAAACTCTTTCCTTAAAAACTCAATCACACCGTCTGAAGTAATGACCACATGGGCCAACAGAGGGGGCACATACTCTAATATCACTAACGTGACAGCCCTATTCTAGAGACTGGAACAAAAGTGCGTAATGCCATGTACACATGATGTGATCCCGAATGTCCCCAACTTTCCCCATTCTCATAAGCAACGCGACAGTACAGAAGCGGGCATGTAACACGGCCACCTGTGTGACCCATCGCTTGGCGGACCTGCTGAGTC
The DNA here is from genome assembly GCF_019176455.1 of Solea senegalensis. Classification (NCBI taxonomy): domain Eukaryota; kingdom Metazoa; phylum Chordata; class Actinopteri; order Pleuronectiformes; family Soleidae; genus Solea; species Solea senegalensis. The sequence goes on along the minus strand of NC_058027.1, from coordinate 2,656,178 downwards.
GGTCAGGAGGGCTGGGGTACAGCAACTATGTGCCCACCAACGTGGGGGCCCAGGCGTTTGGCAGACGGAAGCGGCGCGGCCCTGTGTGAGCACAGCGCTGGATCCATGGTACGTTAACAAACGCTCACAACACATTGTGATGTCAGTATAACTTATGATTTAACACAAGTAGAAACACATAAAAATGGTGTTTTCTGTATTAAACAAATAATATATACATTTTTCTATTTCTTACTTATAGTTATAACAGTTCAAAGTAAAGTAAAAGTAGCCCTATTTTAAGCAAAAGTACTGCTCTAAATATGTACTCAAGTTAAAGTCAAAGAGCATGTACTCAGAGTAAAAGTTACTTAGTTACTTTTTAAACATGGTTGGAGTTCTTTCTTGTGTCGTGCAACAATGAAAAGGGGACACAAATGTCACATATGAACTGTTTTTAATTAAAGGCAAACCTTTTTTATCAACTTTATTTTCTTTTAAATTCAGGCAAACATTTTTTTTACTCAGTAAGTGATGTGATTTAAAACATAGTAAAACACAGTACTGAATATCTTAGTCAACTAACAAAGGTTAAATAATGTGATATATCTAATAGGGCCCCTCAATTATGTGATTAGTATCCTTAACATTCTTATTATTATTATTATTATTATTATTATTAGCCAAATATTATAACTTAATATTTTTTCTTCTGCACAACCTTTGACCACGGTTGATTTATGTGTACATTGAGCTAAAGTTAGCATTTTTTGACTAGTAACTGTTTTAAAATATGACACAAACTATCTAAATAACTAAATAAATAATCCAGAACATATAATATAATCTATGTATCTGTATCTAATCTTCAGTGTAATGTTACAGTGTTGAATAATTATAGTTGTGTTGTCTGTCTTGTCTTGGTCTCTGTAGGACTAAAGAGTTCCTCCTTTGAGAGACAAAACTGTGTCATCATCAGCCTTCAAACTCCTCCCAAAAAATCTTCCTCACAAACGTGGACTCGCTTTGAAAAGAACAAACCAGTCGCCCACACTAAACATCTAGTCTTGTGTCTTTGTTGTCATGCAAAGGTAACTGGGATTATACTGTATTTTCTTCTTTTCCTGTGTCAAACTCGCTGCTGTACATTTGCACGACTGGCTAAACTTCTGCACAGCTGTGGCTGTCGTGGGCCTCGATGTTTTCATGTGACATTTTCATGATGGCAGATGTAGTAAACACTCGTGAGTTGCAGGAATAAATTGTATTTTAGCTACACTAAGCTGTCTTTGCTTGACTGGGTATTAATTTGTTTTGAAAAAGAAAGGTATCCTTTAAAAATAAATAAAGCAAATGTTCACTTTTCAAATTCAGTGACATATTCAATACACATACATACGTGGATTATCTCTAAACCTGATTAAATACTTATTTAAACAAACATGTTAATCAGTTGTAAAGTAGTATTTTATGCTCATTTGCTTTTGCACACATTTAGATTACTCTATATCTTGCCACAGTTGTCTCATTACGCCCTCTAGTGGTTACAATAAGATATTGCTTTGTCATTGAATCAGGAGCTCCATTCAAAAACTAGGTTTCTCGTTGATTCTATCTTGGTTCATTTCAAATCCAGTGTGCACTCGAATAGATTTTTGTTTTGGTTGACATTCTTAAACTAACTTTATTAACTAAACTTAACTTAGACTTACCTTAAACTTGCATTTAGAGGTGGAAATTATGCTTAAAAGCTATTTATTTAATTAAAAACAGTCATAATGTATGCAGTTTCGGGCCAATGTTACTGTTTTTCACACTTACACTAACAGTAAAACATTTTGAAATGGAATGATATACAGTTCACAACAAAAAACAAACAGAAACACTTAATTATAATTTGATGACGGGTGGCGGGCTGATTGAAATTGATTGATGGGGGCCTCATGTGGCCTGCGGGCCTTAAGTTTGAGACCTCTGGTCTGTGTACACCCCCAATAAACAAAGAAAATAAATAAAATTGTACAATCGATGGACCAAAATGTGACTGATGCTAAAGATCTTATTTTTTTATGCGATGTCTACACGTCAGTGGCGTGCAAAGACATTTGGAAGGGCAGGGGGGCGGAAATTAAAAGGGCACCTAATGTGCACAAGTATATAATTTCTCACATTCTCACACAGGGGCACAGGGACATTCTTTACAGCATGGTATCACTGTCTATCACTGAATATAATTTCATCTAAGGACACTGTTTGGGGACACTGTCATGCGGGGACAGCAGGGAACATCTTAACAGCCTTTTTGATCAACAAACAAAGTTGCTAGGGCTTCATATGGACATATTAGACTACTGCATAATCTAACCCAGGGGTCTACAACCTGTGACTCTTCAATGCCTCTGCAGTGGCTTCCTGTAAATTATGTTTAACTTTATTTTCATTATTTCTTTCACTTTTTCGTGATCAAGGTGATAAATGAAAGTCGTTTAATATTTCGTCCCACTAATGAAATGTCAACAGATTTCATTTTCTACTTTGTAGATTTCATAAATGTAGTATATCTATATATAAAACATTATACATGATGTTATCTTCATTTTATTATGGATCAAATAGGTTTTGCGGCTCCAGATTTAATTTATTTGGATGGAGAGTGGACAAAAAAAGGTTGTCGACCCCTGACCTAACTTAACCTGAGCCCTCACTGAGTTAGGTGTTAGGTGTAACAGACATAGTTGACGGGGAAAACTGATTTACAACATTAAATTATGTTAAAAAAATAAAATAAACCTGAGTCAAACCACATAGCAGTATTTTATATTTCTGTCTTCCTCACTCCGACTTCACTGTGTGAGTTCATTTGTCTCGATTCTGTGTTTGAAACCCGCGCTATGAATCAGAACAGTGGGTGAATTGATGGAATAGCCCTTTAACAGCTGGTAGGAGAGTGGGCGTCAACCACGTCGTCAGGAAAAGATCACGGTGGGCGTGGCTTCAGCTCCTCAGGTGCAGCACGAGCTCCAATCAGCGAAAATTAGGTCAACTTACATTGACGGCAACGCGCGGAAGACTTTGAACAAACAAACAAACAAACAGGTGAATGAAAAGCGTTTGACATTTGTATGAAGTTGTAAATATGAACATAGGAAATCCCGGAGACGACAAATGACCGCACTTTTGGGCTAATTATGTCAGAACTTTGACGAGCAAGTGTCGGCAGCTAAGGGCTAACTGCGTCATTGAAGTCAGACGTCGAAGAAAGTGTGTTTTAAACCAACAACTCAACCAACCACCGTGTCAAGGAGGAAAGATTCAGCGAAAAGTAAGTCACTTCAAATTAGAAAAGCCATTTTTTTTGTTCTAAATGTGTGTTTAAATGTAAGCCTTTGCAAAAGCAATTCTCACGTGACTATTTTGCTAACTCATTCCACCAATACAGTAAAATTCATTCTTCTTTGTTGCGTTGGTAAATTTGTTGTGAATACTTTTATGCAAATGAAAACAACAACAAAAAACAAAAGCAGCTGTACCAAATAAAGATTTGCACAAATTCCCTTCACACATACGTATGTAGAACATATATTATATGTGCAACCTATAAGGCCTTAGGAAATAAACTCAGTTTTAATGTTAGTTCAGATTATTTCAGCTAAGTTTGTCTCAGTATTCGAATTTGAATTCAATCTTCTATTAAATTTGATTAAATTGGTTTATTTACATTGAACAAAATGATGTTGTCGCCAAAGTACATTTTGCACAGCAACAATTACCGCACACTTTTTGCTATCTATATTGTGTGTGAATGTATCCCATATATACAGTTATTCTTAATCTTTTTTTCACAAAGAGTTCCTCAGTTTTGAGCTCCTTTATATCCATGCTAAGTCTGGTTTACGTTCAGAACAAAGAATATCCCCACAAACCCTTTCTTACAGATTTAGATACTCACCCCCCTCGAGTATTGTCACTATTCCTCTAGAGTTCCTGTCTAACAGACCCTGATCTTCCCTCACTGATACGCTTGTTATACCAATCGTTTGACTCGTCCACAGAGAGAACTTGGAATATCAGCAACAAGGGGTAATTAGTGCTGCTGCCTAAATTTCAGCATTTACCTAATTTGTTTCCAATGTTTGGGATGTTGATAGTTTTTATGGACAAATTTGAGATGGTTCTCGGGTGTGATGGCTCAGTTTGACATTTAAAGGACCCGTTTGTCACATTAAGGTTGTTTTGTGTAGCCTTAGAATAAGCCTTTTATATGTACTGTACCGTGGGCATTGTTTATTGTTTACATTGTTTATGGTATGTGAAGGCCACTGTATTTCTCGGTTTGTCGCACTGTGCAGTCTTACCATGAAATGACACCAATTTTACACACTAGACCTTTACAAGTGTTTATAGAGCACATGCTGTTTTCAAACAAACTGGACACATTTCCAATGCTGGACAGTATACTTAACTGTGAGATCCACTGGTATCTCTTTACATGTCCCCATTGGATGTACAGATGTCTAATGTAGTTATCTGTCCCTAAGTCAGCAAGCATCACCCAACTGTGGACCTGCGTCAGGCCTGACACATGTTGTGTTTTTGCCACACAGGCGTTGATGGCTACTGTGGGTAGTTTTTGTTGTGTTTGCTGATTTTCATCTTATATATTAATGTACACTGCAGTAAACTCCATTCATCCAGAAAAGGCAGGAAATTTGACTTGAAGTTTGGCCTTCATTAGTCAAGGTTTATCTGCCCCAGTGTTAAATCACTGACTGACTGTATTTTTAATATATTATTTATTTAAAGGTAAAGTGTATACAATTTACGAAGATTCAGCTGCTGAATGTCCCTCACCTTACTCTTCCCTTTCAAATCTGTTGGCGATGTAGCCTTCAGTTAGCATCACAACTCAAAAGATGTTTAGTTTGTCCATTGTGGCTATTGTAAAAACATGGTGGTCCAACATGGCGGCCTCTGTAAAGCTTACCCAGCTCCTTTCAACAATATGTACAATCAGATGACAATAAACTTGCAGTAAATTTAAGTAGAATAATTTTATTTTTGTTTTGTTTAGCCAAAAGAAAATAATTTAAACAAATTTACAAACTGGACCTTTAAATTGAGAAATACCCTCAAATAGAAGATGTAAATGTGATTTAAACTTGAAAGTGGTTATAACGGATGTTCTGAAGAGGGGTGTTTGCGACTCCGTCCCACGAGTGTTGACCGAGGAGATTGGTGCTACGGTGCTCTCGGATGTGAGTAGCCATGTGCAAACTCCCAAACACAGCTAACGAAGGAGTTAGAGTTCGTTTAGAGTCTCAGAGGAACTCTTTGAGATGCCGACACTGTTTGAGCGTCTGGGGATGAGTGGCTGTCACTTTTGTCTCATCACCATCTGGAGATGGGAGACACTGGGAGTCAGTTGGAGTTGCATTGTCTTCATTTTCTTGCTAAATAAAAGATTGCAGACATTATCTGTGTGCCAGCTGGCCGCGAGATAAACACATTTTTGTACATATGGGACAATAATGACCTTTTATTTTCCAACGTGGGTTGGGAAGGCAACATAATGTCCGTTGGTGTGGAGACCTGCTGAGGCAGGAGATTTCTGTGGAAATGAGAAGCAGCTGTCTATAAAAATTTAGGAGTGTCACTATTCTCCAAATCCTTGATTCGATTAGATTTTGGATTTTAAGGTCACGATCCAGTTCGATTGTCAATCTTTTTTTTTTCTCTTTTGTTGTGCAGATGGGTCTGCAATTTATAGACTTGATTTTTTTAATTCCCATTTCAATTGTCCACATACAGGACTATTGCACTAGTTATCACTTTAGCATGAGCTGAATTTTAAGGACTTTTCGCTTCAAATGAGAATGGAACAGTATGTCTGCGTTAACAAAGTTGTTGTCGTAGTTACGTCTACGTCCATATGATGCATTCGGAGATGTCCTGTGCTTTGCTACACTAGCATAGCATACTGTAGTTTACACAATGTGGTATTCTTTTTTGACAACATGAGTGTTGTTGCCAAAACTCACGGGGATCACAAAACATTTCCACGCCAGTGAGTTCGAGTTTGGTCAAAAACAACAGTTGCCATGGTTACTATTAGTTGGCAGCACCTTCAGATTATCTGAAGGAGGTAACGTGTAGTCTGGCAAGCCTGCAGGACATCACGCTGGGGGTGTGGTTCAATCCTTTTTTCCACCTTTGCTTTTGAAGGTTGAGATCGTGATGTCACTGGAAGTGCTCGGTGGTGATACAGTAGTGAGGATGTGGATAACTTTTCCGTTCCTTCATTCAGATTTATTCTGCCTGTCCAGGGATTATACCAGAGACCGACTGGTTTCTTCCTAGAACATTAAGCTTAACCATATTAAGTATTGCCGTACATGTGCAATTTCTTTCCATGTGTTATCCACTAAGCATTTCTGCATTACTAACTGACTAACTGTCGGACAATACCAGAAAAGAACGTTGTCGTTATAATGAGAAACACAGAGCTTAATTAGCATTGTGTGAGCTTATTTGACAATTATTTGACAACTTATTTAAATTTAAGTGACATTTGAAGTTGCACAAGTACAGTTTTAAAGCACCAGTAATGATTTGCCTTCCCACTTAATGCATAGAGGGTTTCGCTCATCATGGCTTTAATACACATTCCTGTACATTGACTGAATATTTTGCAGATATAAAAGCAGGCACTGCAATGCCACCATGTGGCAAGTATTGTGTGGTCTTTCTATGAAGGGACTGCATGTGCATGTGGACTTTATAGTGTTCAGGAAATGATTATGGAGTCATATTTGCCCTTTACTGGTATTTCAATCAGTAAAAGTGGATGAGAGGTCTATAATGTTTAAAATATGTCATACACCAATGAAACGTAGTGATTTTGAAGCAAAAATGTCCTCTCAGTCACAAAGTGGAAGACCAATTCACTTTTTGGCAACTGAAATACTGCATGTTACTGTATGCACGATCCCTTTACAGGTATTTCAATAGGTAAAAGGGAATGAGAGGCCTATGATGTTTAAATATGGCACAAAAATATCCCCTCAGCCTCAAGTTAGGAGCCAAAATCACTTTTCAGCAACTGACATACTGCATGTTACTGTTTGCACAAGCCGAAAACAGGTATAGAGGGTTAGTGAGCTATTTTGAAAAATTATATATATTTATAATTTTAAAAAAGAAAATGACATAGCCCAAATTTGGTGATTCTGAGGAAAAATATCTCTTCAGCCACAAGGTAGGAACACAAATCTGTGATTAAATAATATAAATCTATTATTTTATCTAAGCTTGGTTTGTTCTGATTGTTCCCAATAATGTCTTTTAACATTTGGTCACAGACCAAAAAGCATTGCCAGGTCCAAATACACACTCTGTCTCAAAAAGCTTTTTTTTTTTTTAAATAATACAGCACTTTCATTACTATATTCATAATGTGCTACTGTGTGAACACTGCTGCTGGGTTTAATCTGTAATGTCAGGGCCTAATTTGGCTTCCTACAATGTCTGTGGTAATGAAACTTTTGAATGTGATCTAGATCCTTCAGTTGGATTCCAAGATGAACTTTGCATAACATTAAATTGAAAGAGAAAGATAACCCCGTGGCTTTTAATTGTGCAATGTATGAATGAGGACTTTTTTCCCCCCCCCATATCAAAGAGAAGAAAGGAATTTGAATTTCCAAGATGTTCTGACATTCATAATAACCCATAATACCATTATTTTTTCTTTCGTTTCCTTGTCTCCATGTTTCCTTTGTCCGAACAATCAATGCAAAACCAACCAGAAAATTTAAGTAAATCATAAATCCTTCAAATAAAACAGGCAGCAATATTAAATCAATAAATTCTGAAAAGGCTTATTTTGTGTGGTGATAGTCACCAGACTTCCAGGTCAGGGTTACAGCCACCAGTCTTCTATAAGAATCAAGTACAACGTCAGACACAGTGTTGAGCCCTTGACATGAAAGCTGATCATGTTTATTTCATAAGGCTTTTTTTACCCCCCACTTTAAAACACCACAAATTTAACTGGTGTAACATCTGCTCTGATCCTCAAGATGGCAGCAAAAAGCCACAGATTGCTGCTCCCAAATCCATCAATTTTCTATTAATGAAGTATATTAAAAACTATTAGCTGTTTTCATTTTCCACTGTGCCAATTTATACAGTGCATTAATTCAGAGGCCTCCTCCTTTTTCAGCTGCAAATCCTTCTAATGAAATAAATCATTTCAATAAGAGAAAGTTTATTGAGTGACTGTAAGTGTGGTGGTAACTAAATCAGTTTGCGTCTGAGACGATGATATTCAATGATGTTAAAAGGTCCATGGTAAATATCTTGAAAGACTAAATTGCAGAATATTGGTTCATCCTAAATGATGAAATCTTATTCGCCAGTGCTTATTTGCAGTAAGGTTATGAGTATTGTTAACCCTTTATATACTTGGCAGCATGTAAACAGTCATGTTAGTTTTGGATAGATGCAGCAGTGCATTGGAAAGACAAGATCTGTGGATGCCGTCACAAGCTTATGATTTATCACAGAGCGATCGGTCATTTAAGTCAATACTCGGGCGTATTTACAGTTGGACTTGGATATTAGTTAAAACAACATTAAACAGACTTTGTAAGGCTTGTGTTGTGCTTTGTCAAAGATTTGCCCTCTCTCTCTCTCCTTCCCTCCCTCCCTGTCTCTCCCGCTCTCCTCTCTCTCTGAAGGGCCCCTTTGTAGGCGTACGATTGCCCTGTGTGCACTCTGAAATGTAAAGCAGGCCTTCTCTTCAGATATGCATGCCGTCGCCGCGGTCTGATTAATTGTAAATGACAGAGCGGTTTATAAAATACTGTGTTTGATAACGACGCCGATCTGATTCCTCTTACAGGAGAAACACTCTCACAACATGCAGTCCTAATTGTTAGACTTCTCATTAGCGCGGTGTCACGGGACCTCGCCAGATAATCAAATACTGTAGCTGTGATACTGTTGCGGCGTTCATCTCGTCTTAGAATGTCCTCTGATCGTGCATGCAAATATGGAAGCTTCAGTCATGATCTTACAGCACGACTGACTGCGACTGCTCTCAGCTGATATTCAGGTATTCAACGTTTGCATACATTGAAAATTACGTGGAGAGTTTTAATGGCTCTGAGACATTTGAACAAATAAAAGACAAAGAAGAAATTTAGTTGAGACTCAAAAAAACACACAGTAAATACATTGATTCATTTACATTATGGCTGTGCATCTCCACTTAAATCTCAAGATTTATTTGATGTATTTTCTGTATTAAAACACATGAACTTTAATATGCTGCAAGCAACTGGCAAATGAACTATTTATTATGTGGCTAATCGATGACATCACTGCAGAGTTCTAATATCTACAGATTTTATGACTAAAATAATTTGACTTCTTTAGTTTTACGTTTATCATAATTTTAAATCAGGTTATCATAAACTAAGAATACACAAAATAAACTTCTGATCGCTCTTTTAGTTGCACTGCTACAGTCCTGGGTCTGAAGTGTAATCACAGATCTTTGGATAAAGTTTCTGACCCTATCATAACCGTACCTGAACATTTTTATCATACGCAGGTATTAACCCATTCACTTTCAAACATTAAAGACAATACAGACAAATAAAGTGGAAGTAATTTGCAGGCGTGTTCCAGCAGTTTAAAACTTTAAAATTGTTCTAAAAATAACCCTATAGGCCTGGATATTATGGCCAAAAACGCTATTGTGGTAATTGACTTTAAAATTAGTCTATATCTATAATTACCATGATAAATGTCAGATAATTAAAGATGGATATTTTGCCTTTTAGTGAAAAGAAAATATAGAGTCAGGCCAAGTAGAAAGTAGTGTTTTTTTTTTCTCACTTTGACTACTTAGTGTTTACTGAGCGAGTGCAGCAAGAAAATAAAATGCTGGGCCAAAATGAACAGAGCCTGTCAAAACAGGACACAGCACCAATATGAGCCTTTGAATGAAACTGAAAAAATATCTTTTCAAAAGCCTAGATTGCATATACCACTGATAAACAAACATCCAGTGCTTTTTTAAATTTTTTTTTAGGTAAATTGGCAACTAGTGCTTTTATCTTTTCCTGTTCATCAAGCTATTAAAATCCTCACAATTCTGCAGGAGAAAACATTTTTTAAATTGTTTTTAATAAAATAGCTATAAATCAAAACCAGTTTTCCTCCCAAGTGATATTGAAGAACATGATATTGTGATATAACTTGTTTATAAATGATTGCCCAGCCTTACAACCATGCACGGAAATCTTGGTATAAACTACTGCACATCACCAATGCTGTGCATATAAACCAGCCTGTGCATGTGACTGGTTATGCTGTAGCTTCATGGTCACCTAAGACTCTGTTTGGTACAACTATTGTAGTGTCAGAAGGACACTATCACACACACACACACACACACACTCTCCACCTTTGGCCTCATAACACACAGCACACACGCGCGCCACAGATCACATGCTGCTCATATTGTCTCCCAGCCACACTTTTAACTTCAAAGCCCTGCTCACCCTTGTGTCTCAGGAGGAATGGAGGCACCACAGCAGCCAGCCTTCACTGCTCTGCCGTGGTTAACTATGGCCGCAGGCTGGAGCACCTCCCCACGTCTCTTGATACTAAAGCAGGGGAGGTAGAGGGGGTGGGGGGGAGGTGTTGGGGGGGGCGTTAGTGTCCTGTACCGCCACAGCTTACAACCTCGTGCCTTGTCTCTGTATAACCTGTCCCTGTGAAAGAGTGAGGCATTATACACCCTGTTAACAAGGCTACACTTGTTAAGAGAATAGTGTATACATACAGTCAGCGTACGTAGGTATAAGGTGTGCATGAGCACCTTGGTTCAGGATTCTTGGTTCCTTTGGGTGAAGGACATAACTTTGAAAGGCATAATATATATATATATATCTCAATTCAATTGAGATATACAGTATATATATTTTTTCTTTATATTCACTTTAGATTCAAAATATTGGTTGAAATATTGCTACATGACACTCTAGTGCAAGGATTAGAACTTAAACATATGCATTATGTCCCAACAAGTGCTCGAGAAAATTATTATTATTGTTATCCATGAAGCAGTTGATGTTATTCTCATATAACAAAACACATATTCACTTCACTGTCATGGTGGGGCAAAAACTCTACATTTAAGAGGCTGGAATCACAAAGCAGTTATTTTTTAAGTCAATTAAACTGAATGATTTTTTTGTATTTGAATAGTTAATTATTAATTGTTGCAGCCTCAACAATGAATGCAATAATAGAATGATTTTGTGTTGTTTTAAAATTAGAATTTCATCGTTCACCCTAATGGGCGACATCATGTTAGTAATATAATCGAGTTGATAATGAGATGAGATTTTGTTTGAGGGGGGAAATGTTTCAATGATGTATGATGTGGGGTGCATTCATGCTCTGCCTCTGCGTCTGGACAGTGTCCTCCCTGTTGAACTGGCTGTGCTCAGCTCAAAGGAACAATGTGGTGGATTTACTTTATTATGAACAAAGCCTTTGTCTGAGGTGTGCGCATACTGAACGGGGGTCCAGAGTCCAGAGTCCAGCTTTGAACTACCAGGTCAAAGACATCACAGAACTGACGCGCTGTTTCGCATTCATCTTGTACCTCACACAGGAGGGCCGTCACATTTGTCCTTTTGATTGTCCTCCATTTCTTTAAAGGTCTGACTGGAACCATAGGTCATCTGGAGGCTTTTATGTGGAGAAAAACAAACGTGTTCTTATTCCTGCTCTTCACTTCAGGGGAAGAACTGCAGAGGGGTGAAGAAGGCTTCCCACTTGTTAGAATGGATCCTCCCCCAATACGGTAAAGAACAACAATTTAAAAATGTGCTCCAAATCAAAACAACAGTATTACATTTTGCACGAAAAATCATTTTAATTCAAAGACCGAAAAGGCTTTGCAGATATCAATAGAAAGGTTGGCATTGAAATGAAATCCACCGCCATGAAATATGCAAAGCAAGCCCACCACAGAGAATAGCTGAAAACACAGGTTCTTTTGAAGTTAAGTCCTTTGGTTGTGCATGTCTTCATTCAACTCGCCCGTGGATGTTTTAACCTTCTGTAAAACTTGCTCCAGCCTGGCACTCTCTTTCTCTACATCAGAGTAATGTGGGTCTGCACTTCTGCACATGATTTCTATTTCATGACGGCTGTGTTTCTCACTTGCTAAGTTTTACGAGTGCCCACCATAGCGTTTTACTGTTCGACCACTGGACACCAACATTCTGTAATAAGTGCATTTCAGCTAATAATATCCCGGGCGTTTCAGGCTTTGATGGTCCCAGTTGTTTTCTGTTGACTGCACTGCCTATTGCTACTAAAACTATTTTTGATAAGTCATAAATAAGTTTACTTTTAGGTCGAAACTTTTGGTGATTTTTCTTGTTGATGTTGCTATTCTGAAATGACGTAACATTATTAGTATGCTGAAAAGGTCAAGTCAGACCTGACTGAGGGAGCATATGTGTGCATACAGCAGCAGCGCAGAAGTATGTATTCCCAAACCTGTTGAATGACTGGGTTTTATGAGAGGAATTGAGTTTTTTTGTTTTCAGTCGTTCTCCGACACTGTTTGTAGTCGTCTGACAGAGTTGTGTGAAGCTGACGGGTATAATCAACATTGCACGAGCTTGTCTGACAATTGTTTGAAAGTAACAGATTCAGATTATTTTTTATACATTACAGTTTTAAAGAACTGTTCTTTTTCTCTTAAGCGCACACGCACAGGCAAACATACCTCCCTCTCTCACTTGTTTCTCTCTCTCTCTCTCTCTCAAACAAACAAAATAAAACAAATGGGACTCATAATCGATCATCCGTGGAACACGTATCCTTTGACTCCAGGCTATTATTGCTTGGGTGATCCTATGTGTGTTGCGCGGTATTGACTGCTTGGGTTCTGACGACCCATTCTTAGATGAGAGGAAGCGTGTCAGCACAATGCTGCACATCCTCAAGCAGATCATTCCCTTTTCCTGGTGATGTACACGAAGCCTCCCGTTGGAACTGTGAGGACCAGACATGTCCCAGTAGTGAACGAGACACTGCTGGACTTGCAGGCTTCTGACGCTCCTGAAGAGAAGCATCGGGATTAGTTAGTTAGTATTCACTGGACATAACGAGGCCTTTGATGTAGCCAGTATTCTCTTTACTCACCAGGAGCATCAACATTTAATGAGAACTGATATCAGCGCTTTTTTCTGGAGCTGCTAATATTTCAGATAAAGGCAAATTGTATTCACGTAAACCAACAGACCTCGAGGTGGTCAGCGCTTCGCTGTCACCTGCATGTTCCACATGATTCAATGGAGCTTTACCTTTTGTGTAAAGGGATGTGTTCATTAAAACCGGCCCATTTCACTCTCTCTTAATCAGCACCACATATGTCATGGGAGGATACAGCCTGGAGCTAAAAACTAGTGCATAATTTATAACTCCAGGTCAGACTGTGAGTGCATATTATCTCAACAAAGATGCATTACTCTCCCATCATCCCATATTTACAAGTTACGTCTTGATGCGCGGCTCTCGTGGCACACATTGCTGCAGTGGACTTGCTGGATGAGGTTTGAGAGTTGAAGAAATGTTGTGAATATTGGGTTAGGAGTCTGTCGGTGCACATTTAGATTAGATTGTGATATACGGGCACCTTTCTCTTTTCAAAATCTCCGGCATCTGTCTAACACAATCTCTACAGTATGTGTCTGTGTGTGTGTGAGACACAGTCGGTGTGAGAGTGTGCAAGAAAGTGTCACAGTGAGCTGTGACACTGCAGGTGTTTAAACTGTGGTGATGTAATTGGTCACAAGGGGAATAGAAACAAGAGCTTCACAGTCCTTGATTTGATCCCTTGGTTATTGATTTCTCAGTCTGCTTCTAACAGAAATAATTGCCACATGTAATGTATTATTCAATTACAAGACACTGCTCTCAAGTTTGGGTTTGATGGTCCTTTTTGAATCACTGAGACCTATAGATAATTCAGCACTGTCAGCCCATTAAGCAGCGCGAATATTAAAAGGTATGCGTTAATCCTGCCTATTTATTAGCAACTGTGACATTCACCCATGCTCAAAGTTTCCCATTTTCAGCCTTTGTATAGTTGAAGGAAGTAGGCTTAACTTTGCTTCAGACTCAGGCAGGCAGATGTTATTGTGAATTTCAACTGTGGTGTACAGGCAGCCAAGCTATTAACTTTTTTCCCTAAAGCCACATGGAAATAATGGTGTATTGTGTTTCTAAGGACAGTTGACGTGTCATGGAGTTGAGTCAGGTACATCTACATGGCAACTTAAAACCCATTTAAATGTATTATTGCGCCGTTAGTTGTTAGTTTTGTACTTTTGTTGTATCCATTGTGTAAACGATTTGGCTGAACTTGAACTACTTTTCTGAATAGCTTACTTTTTGACTTTTCTTTCTCTATTTTCTATTATGGGAGAAGAAAAAAGAACAATCAGAACTGATCTGGTCAAGGCCAAAACACTGATGTTTCATAAAGAAGGCTGTTAGTAATGTTTATTAATGAATTAAGGATAATAATGATGAAAACAGGAACATTTAACACTAAAGTGTTGGCCTTTTATTTGGCTTAATGTGATGGTTACAGTTAAAATTTCACCATTGCCATTCGTACAGTGCATTGACAGAGCCTGGAATCAAACCTGAAGAAATCATAGATTTTACATCATGGCACATAGGCGTGTGCGTTATTGATGAAAATCAATATCCCGATATTTTTTGGGGGGATTTTGCCGATGACGATAATTGGCGATATTTTGCAATCCTCAAAAATGTGTTTGTAAAAGCACTGTTGTACCAGCTTACTTGTTAATAGTATATTAGATGTTAATAATAATATTGACAAAGAACAACTTGTTCAAGAAAAACGGGTCTTATTTATTAACTTAAACTTACTTTATAAAATATTGCACAACGACCAACAAAAACTATCAAGAGCATTTTAAACTGACGCTTCCCCCTAATGTAAACAATACTCACGTTTAGCTACTAAATGTTAGCTCGATTTGTTGTGAAGTGCATGCGCCGCATGTGTGGCCTCTCAAAAAGGCGTGTCCCGATTGGTTTTTGCAAAATGATTTCGACGTATTCGATATTGTGATTTTTGGTCTTTAAAGTCCTTTGTTTAGTTTGACCTTCATGATACAAACTTAACTAATGAGGCAGCAGTCGACCAACAGTTAAAATATGCAGATTTTCTCTATGGACTTTGGTGCAGGGGAGTGAGCAGTTTACAAATGTCAGTTTCCAGCCATAAAATGCCGTCTGACATGGTGAATATATTCTCAAGTTATCAAAGACTTCTGCAAACATTATATAAAACAAGCTTCCCTGTCTGCAGTTAGTTCCCGGCCCAGGGGCCTAAACGGTAAAAAGCAGTGCTGACGATGACGCGTCAGTACCTCATGCAACCACACTGGAGGAAAACACTATTAAAGCTGTCCCTTTAATAGCTGTGATGAAGTCAGTGGAAATAACGTTAAAGTCACATGATTCTCTTCTCTCACAAACTGTAGCTACAGCCAGTTAAATAATGAGAGCGAAATGTTATTTGTGAGAACTGGAACTCAAGTAGTTCTATTCTTTGGAAACATTTGTTGTATCCGAAATCAAATACTCCTATTTTATAGTTTGAATATTCCCCGTTTATCTTGACAGAAAAGCCCTGACCTGCTGTAACCTATAACCTGTCTCATGATGATTTATCAGGTAAATGCTTCATGCCGGTTTGAGCAATTTATTTTCTGTTTATGAGGTATATGTGCAGAGCTTCAACTCGAGACCGAGATTATTTCTGGTGTTGAAATCTCTATCTTGCCATTGATGTGCAGCGCTGTGTGACATAGTTTTAATGATCAGCCATCCAGCATTTGTTTACAGCTCGGCTTCCCAGTCATGTTCTGTTAATACCCAGTCCTGTTAATATTTATCGTCAGTCTTAATTGGTTTAATGTCACTACACTGGTGTTGCTGTTGGTTTGCGTGTTGAAACTGGACTCTGTGTTTTTTTTTTTTCCCTCTCAAAGGCTTTATTACCGTGACAGTCGAGTCCTGTTCATTAAAGTTTCACTCTCCATTTTTATCTGCATGCGCGTTATTCTGTTAAATGCAAAGGCAGAGCTGTGGTGGAGTCAGACCCTGCCAGCGATCACAGGGGAGGTGCATAGTCTGTATAAATTATCAGGAATATGAGCTCGATCGAAGATGTTAATTGCACCAATGGTTAGTTATGTGGGGAATTGCCATGCATTTCATGCAGCGATAATAAAAATGAATTTTTGAACAAAGGGATCTTAAAATAATATCTAGTCCACAGAGAATACCCACATCAAACGAATAACTCTAAGCTTTGAAATTTATCTTTGTGGTCCGAAATGTTGAGCACTAGCCTCTGAATATTGTACTCAATTCAACGTTGTTAAAGGAAAAAACAAAACCAGAGTTAATTAACAGTTATTATGGGGCTTTTCAACTTTAATTTGACTTTCAAATATTAGCTCTTATATATAAACTATGCTTCTGGCATCTGCAAATTAGCTTTGTGTATCTCCTCTAATTAGGCCTCATTGAACCCACGGTAAGCCACACACAATAATATTAATAATTCAGCAGCCTAAGATGTATTTAAGAGCAGTCATTAGATTGCAATTTATTTGCATTGTGTTCATCTGATACACACCACCTTTACAGTGAAACCATAATCTCAGGTCAGGAAAAAAATAAACCCAGAGGTGATTTAATATTAAAATGTCGCATTTTAATACCTTTCATTGCGGTTTGAGTTCTCACGGCCAGTGTCTATGAAGAAACTGCAGTTGTTTTTTGCTTATAAACCCACTTCATTATAGGTCAGAACTATATTATTCCTCACTGTCTTATTAGTGAATCATTACAATAATGATGTATATTTTTCTGCTCTTTCGCAGTAAAACACAGGATCAAAACATTCAGCTCGCAGTTGTTAATTGATGCTCTTAATTCCCTTTGGTGTCCAATGAATAGCTTCATATGACGGGACCACCTTGTCTTTGGGTTGTCTGTGAACAAATCCCCCACACACAAAAAAAAATAAGAGAAGTGTGGTGTAGTAAAATCTGCCCCTCAGTCTTCTCTATCCTCCACCCACCTACCCTCCTATTTCCATCCCTCTGCCATCTCTCTCTGTCAACAATGATTTCGCTGCTTGCCACTGATCAAACGCACCTGCCAAGCCCTTCTAACATTCCCAAGCATGTTCGCTAATTACCCACAAAGCCTTGCAGATTTATACTACTAATAGGGGATTTGCCTCAAATCTGGGGCAGGGCTTTTCTGCACTACAATGGTTACTTATTTACTCATTTGGGGAAGACTCTCCAGGGATAATGTGCATTACAAATGTTTAAAGGCAGATAAACTCACAGCACATTGACATGGACATCTCATCTTTGTTCATTGTATTCATTGCCATAATCATCTCTTTACTGAAATCCACGTTAAAACACTCTACACCTTTTCAAAGGCATGGAATTACCATTAGATGAACAACAAAGCTCAGTTGTGATAATAATCCTCTTGTTTAACTGTAATTAGACAAAGGAGCCTCTTAACTGTGCTGTTACAGGGGAATATTGTATTAAGTGCTTAGCAAATTGCCAATTACTCTGATGTTTAAACCACTATAGCGGCAACCGAGGGAACCAGTGGAGATTTTTTTACTTCAATTACTGGAAAAGCATGATCAAGCACACTGGTCTGTTACCCTGTGTTTTTTTTTTTTTACACCACTTGAGCGTGAATTGCGAAAATGTGCCGTAAACAAAGCGAGTCAGAGGAAGAAAAAACATCCTCACCGTCGTGGTGCTCATGTCAGAGTTGTTATTATTAGTATATTATATCATTAACTTTGGCCCCACTTTCAAATGACCATTCCATTGATCTGCTCGATGAAGTACAAAATATTGAAGAAGAAATGAGCGCGTCCCTCCAAAGCCGATCACAGCTGAAGCCAATACAAAATTGCATATGTTTTGTGTTCAGTTTATGCCAATATCAAATCTGTTTGAATGGGTTTTTGTGACCAGTGGAAATGTGGTAGTGGTTTGTTTACAACAAACTACCAGAACCTTCAGTTCAGTTCCTTGACTGCAAACCCTTCCTTTTGTTTTTCCTCTTCCCCAGACAAACATCAGCAAAGATAAGGCCCCAATTTACACGAGTGAAAAGGTTATAAAATCTTAATTGCATTGAGGTTGTTTATTTTATGTTAAACATTTCTTTATTAGCGCCATAAAGGAGGTTATATTTTTGGTTGTGTGTGTTTTTTTTTTGTTTTTTTTTTCTTGTCGTGTGATGGACAGAACAACAATATTTTAATGGTGTTTTCTGTCGATGTAGGTTATGGCTCAAGGAGTAACATTTTAATCTGTGTTAACCTCACTAGGGAGTGCAATAACACTCCAGAAAACTGAGCAGCCTTGGTGCAGGTTTGTGCTCTCTTAGTGCTTTCCCTCAGCCTTGACAGCTCATCATCATCATCGTCGTCGTCGTCTGGTCGAGACCCAACTTGCTAGAGAGTCGGCGTAAGCAGCAAATATCATTTTTGTCAGAAGAAAGCAATCACAAGGGAGAGTGTTTACTGCCTATCCATTTAAAAAGAAAGCTTATCTTAGGCCTTCTGCTTTCTGCATGGTTAGTTCCACGATATTGCTTTAATGGAGGGTAACCCCACTGCCAGCTCTCACCAGCACTAACAGCAGCACAGTGTTGGGAGTGAAGGAAACGGTTTCTGTAAGAAGTTCTTTAGCAAACAAGCCTGAATTTCAGCTGGGCAAATATTTGATCATCATGTACGACAAGAGGTGGAGGAGGGAAGGGAGTGTAATATAAATCCACTTTTCAGTCATTTATGATATTTACACGTTTCACCTAAATGAAATCTAAATTTTCATGCTAAATATCTGAGTGACATTGTGGATATCTTTATCGGATGTTGTTGGATTGCAACAAATACCTTCAGTTGCAGTGTTAATTTAACTTAAATTATCTACAGGGGGGGAGGTTACACCGATAAAAACACACAGCGACACTTACATGTAAATCATGCAGCCAGGGTTTGTCTTTTATTTCAAAGGATGTTGTCAGTCGGAGAATAAGCAATGGAGGCGCCACACGTCTGTAACCTGCCAGGACTGATCCCCATCCTGTCTTCAAAAGCAAATGAAGAGTCTTAATAAAGGCTGCCATAACATGAGATCTTTTTAAGTGAGACTCCCTCCTTCCTTTACCAGTCAACCCCCTGGCGTGCAAAAAACCCTCTCCACACCATTCCGATTTCCACCAATCAATAAAATTAGTCCTCTGAAGACAGCCACACAAAGCTGCTGCTTTTCTTCTCCTCAGTGAAAATTAGAAACAAACATCACACTCTTTTTTAATTTTTTTTTTTTATTCCACACTCATTAGATGCTGGTTCATTATTTCAGAATACTTGCAGAATTTTTGACTCTGGCATTTAACATTTCTGTGACATTTTCGTCCTTCTGTGATCAATGTGATCTTGTTTTTGCATTTGTCATTTATTTATGAAGCAGTAAAATGTGTTCATTTGAATAAGTCAAATTAGTGCAGTATTGTATGATTGTTTAGATTTCTATGTATATGTACGTTGCAATGGTTTAGTGTTGGAGTGAGACTGTGTCGGTGAAGACCAGATGGTGGAGCCAAAAACTCAGAAGAAAACAAATCTGATTTTCTAATTTATTCTGACCCCTAAGTTTCTTGTACAGCTCTGTAGTTTGCAATGTATCTCTCTCTGTGTGTGTGTGTGTGTAGGTATGTGTGCATAAAAGCATGTGTGTTTACCCTTAGACTAAAAAAACACTCACTTGAGAAACAGAACAGGGCTCATTTTCTAACCAACCGCGTCGGCTGCTTCTGAGCTTTGGATGAATAATGGCTGAATTCAACTGTGCTGAAACAGAAACACATTCCACACACTCGGCAAAGCTAATAGCACAGCGAAACAACCACATTTGAACATTTACAATTAAGAAAGCTCAGTGATTGAATGTCTGGGTGACTGGTAAGCCGTGCCATGGAGTGAGATAAAACGCTGCTCCTGGATATTGCTGAATGCTTCACAAAACCCTAACTATGTTTTAGATGTGCCTCAACAACACTGGGAAATGAGTCAATTTGACAGCGAGGCAACATTTTGTTTGCGATGAGAGAGTAAAAGGAATATGAGCATTGGCGTGTCAAGAAAGAGCATTTCTAAGATGGCAGCGTGGTTTTAAAATGATACAACCTGTATATTGCAGAAGCAAATTCATTTTAGGTAAACTGACTGCTGAGTACAGGCTTGTACAGATTTATTTGCAGCATTACAAAGGTGACGAAGTGTGTATTGAATATTGCATATATTTATTGTGCATCGACTTGAGGCAGAATGTGCACAATAGCAAAAATTGCACACACTTTTTCTATTTAAGTGCACATTGTTGCATGGTTTTCCAGCTCATTATCTTCCATTACAGTGGAACCCCCAACTGAGTTTTAAAAATTTCCCAGATCCCGCTCGTATTTAGTCTGGATCAGTTTGTTCTACAAGGCAGACACAAAATATTTTAAAATATTGATGTGCTCAGTGAGCAAAACCTCATAAACGCTCGCTGCTTCCACTGGGCTTAAAATAGACATATTTTTACATGACGACTGTGGCCTGAACGTTTTCACATAGAAATCAAACAACTGAACGCAGGTATGCAGCACCGCGTGTATTTTAACGCGCTGTAAGTCAGATGTGTCGATGCTGTAATTAAGCACATCTAAATGTGTGTGGGGACTAGGTAAAAAAAAGTGAATTTTACCTGTGTTTGCAAGGAAAAACACTATTTACCTTACCCACCACAACACTCATGCACACAAATCACTTATCTGTGCATTTAAAATTCCCATATTCCGCAGGATATTCAGTACAAGGAGGATCACAAACAATCAACTTTGTGAAGAATGTTGAGAGAAACATCTGCGGATTCATTCACCCATGGCCTCTCTGATTGCTCTGGCCATCACAAGCCCTAATGGCTTTACCTGGTGGCCCTTCATTCACAGGACTGACATCTCATGTAGTTAGATTTGGCAGGTGTTCATTCTGCAGAGCATCGGTAGCTGACTTCTCCATTTTATCAGTCCCTGGTTAGAGAGCTGGCCCGAAAATAATTCTGCAGCAATTACCATATGTTGTGATTGTGGTTTTGAAGCAACACTACAACATCTGTGTTATACTGGCATCTGGGGCACCCTGAAAGAAACTTCCCCCCCGTCTACATTCCTTCCCTGCATCTACTGAACAGGTGCTGTCTGCAACACTGCTCTCCTACAGAGGTGCTTTGGGCGGACCACACGGCTCCTCCCTGTTAAAGCTTTTATATACACACAGCGTGTTTGTAAAAAGAGTCCACAGCACAGCCAACTCTTTGTGGTTAAACTTTTCAATGCAACAATAGCAGCTCACACTTGGCTTGGGTAGGATTTTTCTTAAAATGTCCCTGGTTCTTTGAATATCTTTAGTTTGTGTTATTTTAATTCTGGACTACTCCTTAAAAAAACAGAACTTCCTCTTTTCTTCGACTTTATGAAAATGTAGCGATGACCAAAAAATACAATAGCATAAACTGTATATAAAACTGTAAAAAAGAAAAAGAACATTTGTATTGGACAACCTCCGTAAATTAATAGACTGGTCCCTTTGCACACCAGCCATTTTTACAAGTTACAGTAGGAAAATTGTATGGTTAAATCATCAAAATAATGAGGGTTGACACAGTCGCACAGTCCTGATTTACATAAATGGAACACAGCCATTGTTAATGTGCTTTTTCTGCTAAAACGATCCAAAATGGTTGCTCATTTTCTATTTACTGGGATAAAATAAATATAATAATACATTTTATTGTTAATGTTGAGCATGTAGGCCTTTCCTATCCTTGCACAGATCTTATAAGGCTTGAATGCAGACTTTTCAAGAAGGCCCACGTACGTGTACACCGATAAACGATGGTAAATGAAAAACAGGCCGTCGGCCACTGAAGCCTACGCGTGGGGATTCTTTGGCCTAAACAATCAATTATGTCTCTAAACTTGTAACATCGATCAATATTTGTCACAAACCATACAGCAGAGCAGGTGGTAAGTTAACACACTGTCCACTAGGGAGCGGGGAGAGCAGCCAGCATGGCTCGCAGCCGGGGCAGTGTGTGTGTGTGTGTGTGTGTGTGTGTGTGTGTGTGTGTGTGTGTTCCTGTGTTAAGTGATGTCTTCTGCTGCAGGGCTGTGCCGGTCTGTCATGCAGCCACTCAGACCCTCAATGTACATATGTCATTATAGCGGAGCAGGATGGCAACTGACACAGAAGCTGGCCATCTATCCCAGACTGGCTCCCGCCGTTGTAGCTGTTTGGAAATGCAATTTTTCTTTTTCTACAACAAATCAAAGGCTCCTCTCTGCCGCTCGCTTTGTCCACTCTCTCTGCGATAGCCCGGCAATAATTTACGGCGGCCAGTACAGCAAATCAAAATCCCTACGAGGCGGAACCTGTACATGGACCTCTTTTATAGTTCAGTGTTAAGTCTCTGATTTATTACGTAAGACGTTTACACATGAGGGGTGTTAAAGTCAATCATTCCAGCAGCATCACCCCACTAATTCCTCAAAGGCAGAGCAATTAATGTTTTAATCAACTGAATTCATAAAATGACAGACTCTATAAAACAGCCAAATCGTGGTCTGCTGTCCGCATATAAATGTATGCCAGTGACGGTGGTCAGGGAGCGGAATAAAAGACAAAGCTAAGCAAAGTAAGCAAAAACAAGATGGATAAAGCCATAGCTAACTTTTAGGGATGTGCAAAAATATTGGGGCATAGTTTTTTCGGCCAATAATGGGAGAAATATGTTATTTTTAATGTAATTCTAGCAGTGAAACTGACAGTCCCTCGTCTGTGTTGTTGCCCTCATTACGTCATACTGCTGCGCCGCCGCGGAGCCCAAAGCAAACAGCTGCATGAGATCTAATGACGGTACAGCATATACAGCACATCTTTGCCAGTCTGTGTTGTTTTTCTTGGTGATTTAGAGAAGAGGGAAAGTTGAACAAGTCACATTGAACAAGCTTGTCATTGCAGCCGATGCTGTATCAAAGGAATATGAAGCATCCATCCTAAGAACACACTCTCTCACCACCGTTACTTTTCTCATGTGTCCCCACCTGCCCTGCATGATGTGGATGCCACACACAATCATCGTCCGCTCGATGCCAACGAAAATGACATGTTTTACAGGGAACAGATGGACTTTTGATGTTAGTCCAGTGAGTTAGTTTAGTTTAACAGCTCCGTGGCCCGATGATGACTCACGTGAACATTTGAAACCGTGTTTAGACAGTGGGGGGGGAGGCAAAGGAGAGAATTATTTTATGAAATGGTAGACTACGCCTTCTGTCATGTTGTAGATCTTCAGATAAAGAATTAGTAGCCAAACTTTTGATCGTGTATTTTGGTCCATCCATCATATTTTGGTGCTTTACAAGAAAAATAAGTATTGAGGAGCCGCGTCTGTTGTTTGGAAGTTCTTTGGCTTTAAAAAATCCACTATCACTATCCACTTAGCCAAAGGGTCATGCATTCTGATTCCTTCACTTCATGCCACCTCTTTGTGGACAACAGCATTTTGTGGGGCCATGCAAACCTGTATTAATACTAGTGTGGACATAAAATAGGTAATTCTAAGCCAATTTACTGCAGTAACTATTCTCAAAATTATTAGAAAATAAGGTTAGCACCCAGTCATGCATTAAAAACAAAAATACCATCAAATACAGTGAAACCGATAACATTTTTTGGTCATACCGCCCAGTGCTTTTTGAAATTATATCAGCAATAATCAGCGTAGCGGTCTGTGTGAGGTGGGTGGTGGTGGGGTTTAATACCGGGAAATATAAGGCAATGGCTATTCAACCAAAATGTACTGGGCTGTGATTTTTAGTCCCTGTTGCTCGGCCTTAGTCAGAACTGTGAATAGTTAATGGTTGTTATTAGCTATGCAATGTTGAATCATAAATGCGTGCTCACCAGATTATAGCTTCTCTTACTCTCAGGTAAACAAACTACAGGCACAAAAATGTGAAATGATTGGTTGGTGGACATTAGAAGCAGATAATTATCGGTTATTGGTATCAGCAAAATAAAAAAAATAAAAAAATCCATATTGTGCATTCAATGATGAAAGTTTTTTAGACGATTCCTTTCACCCGCTGTAGAGCCTGAGACACACAAGATATTGTGGGACGTGCACAAAGTGGAGAGAAAAATGACAAAAGTGCAACATGGCCATGAGGACGAGCTGTTTTCTATAAGTGTATATAATTAGGAGACCAACACATTTTAACATCAATGGAACGGCACTTGGAGAATAAGGAAATGGGAAGAATTAGACGCTTAGGGCTTGACCACAACATCGTGTTTGAATAAATGGGAAGAATAAGTCAAATGAAAGGAGCTATTTCAGTTCTGAAAAGCAGACGAAACACTGGGTTAGCTGCAGAAGAATAATCAGAATCACATTCTGCTGCAGCTATAAATTTGTCATGGGACTGCAGCGAAAACAAAGACCTAGAAATTATCTCAAAGACTAGATCAAGAATATTAAACTTTCATGGTTTTTGAAATAATTGAATTAGCCGTAGAAATGCACTGTTTATAGCCGTTTTTTTTTTTTACCACAGTGACATTTATCACAAACACATGCCGACGCGCACTCATTCTCACTTACTTCAAAGTGTGTTCATGCTCTGAGTCATCGCGCCATTCAGTTTCTATTGTTAAATCAAGTTTGCCAGCAAATTCCAGCAACATTGGTAAAACACCAAGAAAAAAACATTCTGAAATAAACATAAGGATATTAAATCATATGATTCGTCTTTGGGTTTGACCCTCTCTAAATGTCTAAATGTTTCAGCAGGATTAAAATACCTTCGATTCAAAGAATTGGGATATTTCCTGATACCAGTAGAAATACATTTCATGATCTAAAGGTTCTCTCTCTTAATTTGGTTCAGGAAGTCTCGGTGCTAAAGTAAATGAAGTCATTTTAGCCTCCAGTAGGCTTGTTTTCTCCCCAAGAGGATCTCAGTTATTGTCATTCTTAGTAGTTGGCACTCTTGCCTTTGCATCAAGAAGACCCGGGTAAGAGACCCGGCCTTTCTGCATGGAGTTTGCATGTTCTCCCCTTGTGTGCATGGGTTTTCTCCGGTTTTCTCCCACAGTCTAAAGACATGCAGATCTGGGGATTAGGCAAATTGGACACTAAATTGGACACCCCTGCGACCCTCATGTGGAGGATAAAGCGGTAGAAAATGGATGGATGAATGGATGGCACAGTTCATCTTGATGGTTTTTGAACACTTGCAGCATAATTTTAGAGCACTGCCAATCCAGATTTGGTCATTTTGTAAAATGTTTATAGGGCCACATCATGGTGCACGTGGCTAGCACTGTTGCCTCAGATCAAGAAGGTTGCTGGTTTGCATCCTGGTTCATGCCTTTTCTGTTTTGAGTTTGCATGTTCTCCTTGTGTGTGTATAGGGTTCTACGGTTTCCTCCCACATATCCAAAAGCATGCAGAAGTCCACATTTTATACTGACCGTAGGTGAGAGTGAATGGTTATGAATAGTCATCTCTATATTTTGGCCCTGTGATGGACTTGTGCTCTATCCAGGGTGTACATTACCCCGTCTTTTGCCCTCTGTCAGCTGGGATTGGCACCAGCAGCCCCACGACCCTCATGTGGAGGATAAAGCGGTAGATGGATGGTAAAAAGTTTGTATGTGTTTCAGGGAGATTGACTCCAAAAGCTGATAAAATATAGATTGGATCACCTGACTCTGAATAGCAGAGCATTCTGATCCAGAATTCTTCGTACAACTGTGCCCTGCATAATTCTGAGGAGACTTCTTGAACAAAGTCTGCCGCAATTAAGTTCCTTGAGATGGAAAATTATACTTTGTTTAATTGCTTTCTGAACCTGCCACTAATGCTTGTTGAAAAAATATTCTGAATGAGAAGTAAAGCTCGGTGAAGATGCAGCAGCTGTTGGAAATAATTGTATCTACTTAGCTAAATATCATACTCTCAATTATTGATTTTTACAATATATTTGAGTTGTTTTGTTGTGGTTTTCCCTTCATATTGAAAGCAAATATTAGCTTTGAGCTTTTCTTTTTGACACGCACGCTGCCATCATATGCCGAGTTTCCTTTAGTGACAAAGGGCGAGTGTAAAAAAAAGCCAACTGAGCATAGACAAGATGGAAGATGTTCCAATTCATAGTCAATATTCAAATTCCTGTCTTGTGTGTCGGTGTATGTGCATGAGTGCCTGGTGATCGCGGTGTACAGATTGCTGCTTGAAGTACTGTAGATTGCCGGCTTTGACATTTTCCCATTGTGCGTGGTGGTGGTGCAGCAGGCAATAATTAAATATCAGGTGCATAAGCTGCTCTTTAATTTGACATGTGTGCTTGAGGCAATAAACACATGTGGTGCAGTGGGGGCTGCATAATTGCAGAGGAATAAAATATCATATCAAGAGTGAGAGGATCATTGTATCAGGTACCCGATGACAGCTCGTTTGATCACAACGCCAAAGCTAAAGAGGTTGGCTAATTAGTTGTCATTAAAACTCACCCTCTAATCAGGGCTCGCTCTTGCATAAAAAATGCCCCTGTCACATGATCAGCGAACAATGCCCTTAACCCTTTGAGGCCAGTCTCAGCGCTGAGAGCTATTAACAATGATAATTGTTAATATTAATATGACTTGTTCACTCGTTCATCTTGATTTTTGCGTGGCTGCTGTAAAACGTCCGACTTAAAATGTTGATTCATGCCGTATATTTGACTCTATATTCGCGTCTTTGGAGCCAAGCAAGCTGTGAGTGAACTGGGTTTCCTTTTGCTTCCATCGTTCCCCCATACCTCAAACTCATCAGCTCAACAGTGACCTCTTAGGCTAATGCACTAAGCAGAACTGAAGACGACAGAGACAGAAGTAAATCAGTGAAGGGAGATAAAGACGACGTCCCTGCACTCACGGCAGCACGGATGCATTATATCAGCAGAAGTGGGAATGACTTGTTCAGACAAAACCCTGGTGAGACCCCCCGATGTCTCAAAAACCATGGGTGCCCCTTGCCGTGACTTTCAAAGATGGCAGAAAGTGCTCCAATGAGAGAGCCATGCATTATTAGCTGACAGCCACATATAAATAATAAGGCACATAATGCCGAGTGTGAGTGCCTGGGTCCCCACAAGGACGCTCAACAGGTGTGGCCCGCGTTGCTGCATTTCCATTTTGTTCAACAAAGAGCCCACGACTTCTGTCTGAAAGCTTTGCCTGATCATTCTTTTATGTGCCACTTCCCCGATGCACAACATTCACAGGACCTCATGATAATAGGCTCGTCGGGACACAGAGAAAGGAGCGAGACGCTTGTCAGAGTGGATACATCCCCGTCCGACCCGGGGGACGTGGCTCAGTGCACGACACATCAGTTACAGGACACCAAGAGAACCTCTCCCCCCGTCCTCCCCCCCGTCCTCCCTTTCTCACAGGCTAATGGTTGTCAGGTTAGTGAGGGCCTGTGCTCTTGTCTAGACCAAGCTTGTTGTCATGTGAAATCCATTAGAGGTCGCAAGCACACAGGACGGGTGGTCGATTGATAAGGCAGGAGGAGAAGTGAGGCAGAAGCAAGGGGAGAAAAGAAGCGTTTTATCTCCAGACTGTACTGTACTCTCCATCAGGACTTGTTAAAGCCAACTGAAGTAGAGTGGAAAATTGATGGAGATGTCTTACGTTATGATTGTACTTCTGAGCCACGGGTTGTAAGTTTTTATTCTGAAATGGCCAGAAAATTGAAAATAGTCTCCCGTGTAAGCCAAAACATGTCAAGTGGAAGCTCGACTGCTGCCGACACAGAGGAAAAAAAGGGGTCTACTTTGGTTTTTCATCTTAAAAATGGCCATATACACTTAACTGTCACTTTATTAGGTACACCGTAGGTGGTGCCTGGTTTGGTTTGTGGTCTATCCTTTCTATCATCTTCTCCTCTAACCTCCAGCATCAATGAGTCTTGTTTTCCTAGAGAACTCCTGTTTTTTTAGATCATTCTGTGAAAACCAAACCCCATCAGATCAGATATTTGCATTAATGAGCAGTTAAATGGATTTACCTAAGAAAGATATTCCCAATTCCTTTATTATAATTGCCAGTGGTACATTCCAAGTCGTTCGTTCCTTTTGTTTTTAATAATCAATGCCCGTCTTCCAAAAAAATGCAAACTTCTTATTTAGCTCATTTCTCAAGACTCGACGCCGCTACAAACTATTGAAGGAGCATTAGCTTCAGTGACAGCACACTGAGTCATACTGTGGGTTTCTTAATTAGATGAATTCACAGACAGTTTACTGGGAAGCCACCAGATCGTTGAGACCCCATCCATGTGCTACTCATTTCCTGCTTTTGTTATTTATTTATTATAGGCCTACTCTTGCATGAGGGCCCTCGTGAACAGTACATCATCCTTCTGACAAATCAGTCAAAATAGCTGCATAATTCCCCTCTCTTCTCCCTCTCATGCTGCACATTAAGGAGTTGTTTTTTTTTTTTGTTTAAAGTGTCAAACGTGTCATTAATAATGAATCTTGCATTCTATTTTTCATGCTCGTTTCACTTTGTATATGAATGATAATCACTATCTTTCACCGCGACACAAATGCTCAAGGCGGTACAATATATTTTGAGAAAGAGATATGTACTTTTGTCTCTACTTAGTATTATATAATAGTAATGAAGCAAGAGGACGTGCGATACAATGCTCGTATTTAATTTTCCACATCAGTTTACTCATTATTTATTTATTTATTTATTTATTTCAGTAGCGTACAGTCTTTTACATTCGCATTAAACTAAAACAACTTCATTAGTTATCATTTGTATAGTTTTGATTCTTGTGTGCGAGGATTGAGTAGGCGCATAAATAATTTATGCTTCATCCTGGCTTTAATAAGTAATTTTGTTTGTCGATGCCCGTGTTTGCGTACATACGTGCGACTGCAGACAGTTGTTTTCGTTGCATTGTCTGAAACGGGTGCATTCAGCGACTCTTTTGAAGGATGTTACCGAGTTGCCTGTGATAATTAGAGAGCTGTGACCTTCTCATTAGAGCCAGGAGGCTGCTCGTTCTCCCTCGCCCTCCCTTCCACTCTCACGCTGGCCTGCCACAGGACAATCAGTATATCAAAGCAAAAATATTTATAAAAGCTGAAATTACAAAAACACACAGCACAACCTTTGAATTACAGCCCCTAATATATGCAGAGTCCAATGAATCACTACGCTTAACCCCCAAAAAAAAAAATCCTTCTCATCCTGCTCGCTTGTAGCTTAAATTTTTCATTACAAATTTCCAGTGCTTCAAAGTATCATTTCAGAGCTAATCCGTTTCTTCTCCTCTGACAAAGACCCATTAAAAAAAAATAAACTGCTGCTTTGTTTTGACCTGCTACGCTCCCCGTTGTTTACATCTAAATGTCAGAAAATGTGGGATTAAATAGAGTGGCGCTCATTCACAGGGAAGAATAAGAGGGGAGAGGACAGCAGATTCATTTTAGATAACATTTTAGGGCTTAACTGATTGCCATTTAGTTGATTAATTGAACATTATTTAAACATACTGTACGTGTTGCCCATATACATTCTTATCCTTGCATGAGATTATTGCGGTTCATATTTTAATGGTGTCTTGAGTTAAAGCTCAATCACTTTTCCAAACTAACACTGTGATTATTGACATTGGAAAATGATTTCCAAAAAAAAAATGTTTTGATAATCAAATATTTCCCCCAACTCAATGAACATTGTTACATTACACAAGCTTAAAGGTTGTATAATAATGTCCAATATTGTGTGTGCGTGGTTTTTACACAGGCTGTGAAAATGTAAAAAATCTAACAATATATCAAACTCTTTATTCAGTGGATGTTGATGATGTGGCTGGTCGTAAACATCGCGCAACACATCCTGCCGTTGAATTCCGCGCTCCTCCACTGATTGACAGTTCATCGTGGCAACAGATAATCATAATTTTAGCTAAATAAATAACTTAAATGTCCGTGCTACCAATGCATGGCTGCCCTCTGCTGGAATCAAAATGAACACTTCTATCATTTATGTATTTATATATACATATCTATATGTATATATAAACGCAGAATGTACATTAATGTGATTATAATATAACTTTAGGGAAGCTTGCCTTTCAATGTACTTTCTTCTCTTTGTGGCAGATACATTACAATTCCAGTTGAAAAATGTCAACATAATCCTGATGCATGTTCTGTAAGCTCACTCTCATTGTATATAAGTGAGATGATTTGTAAAGAGACTTCAATGCCCCAAAATTCATCCCCATGACAAACCATCAGTGATGGAGTACCTTGATTAGAAGCCATTACTTAAATATTAATGAATTATACGTGGAATAATACACATTCCACGTTATGTGGGTAATTATAACTGTAATGACACGATAAAAAATAATTTTCCACCTTCATACATAATTCCTATCACATACATATGTTGATTGGAAATGGCATGAGGTCAAAATCATTTATTGACTCTAATCAGGGCATAACTGATTGTCATATGGAGAAGGTTTTTTCATTTTATTATTATTTTTCTGTTGTTTTGTACACTTGGATGTTGATGGTTGTGATCGCGTCGTCTTCATCCTCAAACCTGCAGCCGAGTGAAAGACAAATGCCAGAGCTGGTGTAAGACAAACTGCGTTTAGAGCGAGGATTCCGAGTTGCCGTGCCACCCAAACCAAGTCATTAAGCTCCTCGACACCTGCACACTTTCCTCCTACGTAAAGAGCTGTATAAATTAATCACACACAGCCTTATGCACTTTGATGCAATTTATAATGCACATTAATGAGGGCTGACAGCTGTAACTAAAAGGCAGAATGATCACTTACAATTCACATAAAAATCACAGTGCAATAACAAAAATCATTTGCATGACTCTTTTCCCTGTCATGCTCTATTTTCATCTTCAGCCGGCTTTGATTCCTGCTGTTTTATCAGAGGCCAAATCCATGTGAAAAGACTAAATGATCTGCAAATTGATGCAACACTCAGCCTGTGTATCACTCCAGAGTGTGAGCTCTAATTGTGCATTGTGTGAAGGTATGGCATTGGATGATAAAAAGGCTTTACTCCACACCTCATTTCAATCTCAATGTCTTATCAGTTGCCTTTGTTAAGTCTCTGCTTGTTGATGGGCTTTCATAAGTTACACAGTTAACACTTTATTGCTAATTACATTTTTCCACGTGTTTCCCTCCCCACACGAGAAACTTTTCTTTTGTTGTGCCGTATTCCCGTACAGAATCAAAGTGGAATTGCATTTACAATCAAACATTGTGTGCACATGAAAACATCACGAGGAAACCATTTGAACTGACCTTCAGAGGTGCTAATTAAATTTTGGGCGTGTGGCGATGGTATAACTGATTTCATTCTTCATTATGGCCTGTAATGACATTTCTCAGCTGTCAAAAGCATTGCAGGGGGTTTCGCTTGTGAGGTTTAGGATGAATTAACCATTATACCAACACAGAGACAGCATAACCACAAAGGAGGGGTAGGTGGGCGGGTGGGTGGAAGCGCAGAGTTGTGGATTCACTGACCGATGTTGAGCGTTTACTGCAAAAACACGTTTAGCAAAGCTTGCTAAAAATGGCTTGCCTTTTGCCGCGCAGTTAATTAGAACAGGACATAAATGACCTTCATGATAGCGGAGCAAACCCATATGTCTTTGCCCCAATAAAAGGCTTTAATGGGATCTTAACGATTTAATTAACATGTCGGTAAGCGCGTAGGCCGGCGTGGCTACAGTGGAGGAGCCGGAGTGACAGATATACAGTAACACTACAAGAAGACGCGATGAAACTCTGATTTACAGAACAAACCGACTGCTGTAAAAGTAATGGCATTTTAAGCACTGGTTCATTTGCACACAGATGGACTGGAGGATTCAAGACATGTGACATCACAATGTGACAATCATTTCACATAAATACATTGTTACATGAACTGAATGGACAATAACACTTTAATCAGTAAATAAAAGTGAAATGCTCAAAAACTACTACTATAAGTATTTAAAATTTAGTTTATACATAATGTCTTATTTAAAATATAAAAGTACACTGAAGTGTCAGAGCTTTTGTGTGTCATTTGTCATGTGAAACTGTTATATTTTATTATTACATGAACGAAAAAGAAGAAAATTGGCTCATCGACCCATATCTGACTAGAGCTGAAACGATTAACCGCGTACTAAATTAATCGTCAACTATTTTGAGAACCGATTAATCGGTTTGAAGCTTTTTTCATGATTAAAGCAAGATTTCTGATTGTTTCATAAATGTGAAATATTTTTGTTGTTTCTTTGCTCCATAAAACAAGACATTGGAGAACATCATTTCCGGTTTTCTGACTTTATATGGAACTAACAATTACTCGATTAATCGTGAAAATAATCGTTAGTTGCAGCTCTATATCTGACAAAATTGAAACTGTAATAGACACAAGAGATTAGTCCCATATTTTCATGTGTTCATCCTGCTTTATTTCACAATGGATGTGATCTGAGAACGGTGCAGGATTAGATTGGATGTAGGCTGAGGAGAGGAAAAGGTGACTGACACACTTAAATGGTTCTTTCCCTGGGGGATGGATGTTGATCTTGTCTTTTTTGTAGATTTCTCCCCTCTCCTCTTTATCCATCTGTCTGTTGGTCTGTGTATTTTGTGATTGTACAGAGGGGACCTGAACCCACAACGTCCAGTAAAATGTGGTCGGCCTCAGTTCTCTCTGACACACAGGAATTCAGTTAAAGTTCACCAGGCTCCTCCATTAGATCTCTTTGTAGCCAAGGAAAACAAACTACATCCGACTTGAGACCACATTGATTTAGATGGAAATTGTGCTGCGGGAGAGGGACATTCTTGCCGATCAACAACATTTGAAGTAGCCTCCACTGAAAACATGAACTCATGCTTTGTAGTTTGCATAATAATACATTTGCAAGAAGCTCCTACTGTGTGTTTATGTCCCTTCATGTAGTAAAAATACTCTAATATTTTCTAGTTTCTCAGTAGATTTGTTTTGCATTTCTTATCTTACACTGTTGTCGTGAAGTGTGGACAAGCTGTTAGATGGAGAAATATCCCTGCAAGATGCTGATCAGTTGGATTCATTCATTCATTCATTCATTGTCTACCACGTTACCACAGGGCTGCTGGTGCCAATCCCAGCCGACATAGCGCGTAATACGGGGTACACCCTGGACTGGTCGCCAGTGCATCACGCGTCCAACGTAGTAGCTGTGTCTCAGTCCACGGTCTGGATCCTCCCAAGTGTGCAGCCAACGGAGGAGGTTACTGTATCGGCTGCTCACTCAGGAGGAGAAAGAATTCATGCGTTGTGTAAAATGAGACGGTTTAACCCACAAAATTCACCGGGTCCCCTTCTTCTTCTTCTTCTATTCTAATAGAATCTGGCAGGCTGCACACTGAGAGGTTAAACGGCGCCCTCCACAGTTCAAAGTTCAGAATCAACGTTCTTCTGCCTCTCAAATTTAAATATAGCTGATGTAAAATTCATATACTGTATATAAAATACTATATATTTCATTTTCAGTTCTACTTTTGTATTGTACCAGTTTCATTAGTTTTATCCAGACTTTTACTAAACTAGCTACTATAGCTTCATAAACTAAAAAGGGTTATCGGAACAAGTACGGCGGATACAACTCGAGTCTCTTTATGAAGTTTTATTGTACACGTACACACAATAAACCTTCACACACTAGTTAACCTGTCTGCCACAGCTACACGAGTCTACCAACAGTTTTAATTAGTTAGGTGTTAGTTAGATAGTTAGGTTGTAAACCTGCAATGCAAACACAAAGGAAAAAAACTGAATTAACCAACAAAAGTATACGATTATTCATGTGTCATTCCTTCTTGTTTTGAGATACTAACTGCTAAGGCCAAACCTGGTGGTGCCTCAATGATATTTGACTGTTTTTGGTGAATTTATATACGCAATATAAGCACTTACCTAATGCACAGTTTCAGTGCATTGAATGAGTCGATTTTGGTCACTGCAGTTTGGAGAATACATACATTTCACAACAAGGCCCTTCATACTGTTGCACTTGCAACCCATCGTGCTTGGTGGCGTGGCGACGGTGGGAATCCATTGAGAATGGTGGTGGTTTCTGGGTCATGGGGACCTCGTGTCCTCCTTAATGCTCCTCCATATGAGGCCGACCAAGTGAACCACCAGTGTCTTTGTTAAATATTCATCCCCTGTCAATAATTAAATGCTCATTATTTGAACCTGAAGAGTGCTGTGATTCCAAATTTAATGTGCTTCTAATGCATGGGGTGATAAGGCATGCTTAATAGCGAGGCTGCATGATGAAAGGTCGACACCGTACAGTGGTGCCCATTCTTTTTCACTTGAACAGGTAGAAAGAATCCATGTTTTAAATGAAAAATTTAACACCGTTGTCCAGACTTTTTTTTTTTGAAGAAGAACATCAGAGGTTTTTGTATTCTATGACTGTACAGGAGTTTGAACAAATGTCAGAGAAAGGAAGCTTGTTATCGCAGGCCGTTTAAATTGAATCCTCTCTGAAAGTGAGTTACTCTTTTTTTCCTGTTCTGATCTGTTAGTGGAACTGCCACGGCACAATCAGCTCCCACACCGAAAATAATGACGCATGAGCCAATTTAGGTGATAAGATACGAGCGGGGCATGAATGCGCAAATACACAATAAATATGCAAACAAGACGATCTATTACCCAAGGGCAAGAGGCTCACATGATAATACAAGTATTGTCCTGCAGCTGTGTGGCACTCACATCAATTAACTCCGGGAGGAAGTCAGTGCATCAACAATCTTTTGCCTCTTTCTTAAAACTTCAACGCATTTCTAAATACATAATCATTTCCTGCTTTGATGTCAGGCATTTTTCATTGTTTGTTGTTATTATGATCTTCTCGATGAACAACTGAGGATTACCCAAGCGTTTTTTTTTTTTCTTTTTACCAATGGTTTGGTGTGTGCGTGTGTTCTCGTATGGCTCAAGGACCTGTCTGTGTTGTAAACACAGGGAGGGTAAACACACAGGCAGCTTGTATTCTCCATTGTTATTATCCTGTTTGTATAATTAGCCTTATAAATCGCTCACATCAAAGGCACTCTATCTTGAAATACTCCCATGTCTCTGTTCAAATGAAGGAGAATGGAGTTCATTCCGCTTCCCAATGAAACATGTCACGTTTCGACGAAGCATCAGGGTTTTAGTGGGTAAATGGAACCAAAAGTGCTTTTTTTTTGTCAAGCAAGTCTGCAAGCATCAGTTAGAGGATGACCTACATGAGTTCTTCTATGGCTCAGGTCAGCCAATTACTCATATGTGTGTATATATAGATCTGTATATACAGGATATATTGTCAATTTCTTTGGCTGATTTTCTTACATCTGACAAAATATGTTTAATTCTAACAAATGATGCACAAATTTGCTTAAATTAAAAAAAAAATTGTGTCCAAATTATATATTTAAAATTAAATGATTGTACTCTATATTAAATACATGAAAACCTTTTGGAAGAAGAAAATAAAGTGTTAAAAATGGTTGCATTACTTAAGTAACACCCAAATCCGTTGAGTTCATCCAAACTAAAGTAATTAAGTTGTTTTAATGTAACTGATTAGCTTTAATTTGAATTAACTTAATAATCTAGGTTTTACCAAATTACAGTCAACCATTTTTGTTTTTTTAAGGCTGATTAATTATCAGATAAATGGCTGGAGAAGATTCCAGAAATCTAATCTTACTAGCTCCTGTATGCACAAATAAAAAGTCATTATAATTTGAATGCTGTGTTTCCGGATCGTTCCCCCCAAGTCCATCAATTCCATCGCAGGAAGGACCCCCCCCCCCGTCATCTTCCAGCTCTTCCCACATCGTGCCGACATGGTGAATATTGCAGTACTTTCATATTCAGGTTAGAAAAAGTATCTACAGTGCATTTAATGACCTTAATAATGCGTAGTAAGTGTAAGGACAGGAAAGTGCAGGGGAGTACAGTATGTGCTGATTCTGCTGCACTCTGAGACGCTGGCGTGAACAATGATGGCTTGGCAGCTGGAAGTGAAGTGAGACAGAAAGTGTCAGTGGGGGTTTGCACAAATATGATTGACAGTACCAAAGCTGCCTCTGCCATCAATTTAATGGTAATTACTATTTAATGTATATTACTTAAAAGCATATGCAAAATTGAGATTTAGTCACAAAAAAACACGTTATATGTGGTATTTAAAGAATAATATGCATAATATATTGCTTGTTAATATTTATGGCAAAGAAGTTCAAGCATTTCTTGTCTTGAGCCAGTGCTCGGCTGAAAGCGTCGGCTCTCATGATCTTAATTAATAACTAAGAAAGTAAGAAGGGAAAGAGGCAGCAGCACAAATCTGGAAGCTTTTTACACAGAGGAGAAAAACCTGCCAAGGGGAATTTATCTCAGATTCAGATTCACTTATGTGTAAGAACAAGAGACTGGCGTCCTTCAGGGTATAATTCAACATGACACACTGCAAAAAAAAATAAAAAATATATCTCTATTCACTATAGATTTGAAAAGGAAATAAATGTGTTCAGTGATTGTGTGAAAGCAGATTTTTTTTTTTCCATTTAGGATTCTGTAAATTGGATTGTATTTAATGCACCGACACCAAGTGTGTTTCATGATCCCTTTTTCGGCAAGGTAAAACCACGCATAGTGAGAGGTGAAGAGATTGATGAAAGAAATGTTCTGATAGATAACGCCGTATGGCCGCCATTACATTGGTTTGTCAAACAAGACTAAATGAACATGTGCACCTTTCTCTTTCAGTTACGAATCAAAGTCTACTAATATGCAGATTTGTGACGTCTGTGACATCCCTGCCCTCTAACTTACATAATATGTGGAAAGACTGAGCCGAGAGCTGTTCATGACACACTACCTCAC
This sequence comes from Solea senegalensis, assembly GCF_019176455.1. NCBI lineage: Eukaryota > Metazoa > Chordata > Actinopteri > Pleuronectiformes > Soleidae > Solea > Solea senegalensis. The sequence continues at coordinate 2,618,897 of NC_058027.1, read as the reverse complement.
GCAAAGACGGCACAAAACAAAGGAGGCGTCAATGAACAACACATGGCATTGATTTGACGTGATTTTGGCGTGCTGGGGTGGGAGTGAAACAAAAAGAGGAGTCACGATACAGCAGATAGATAGACAATAGAATAAGCAACTTGGCTGAACTTGACTTTGTGACCTACTGAACTAACGCAATACTCAGTTGTCAGATCGCACAATTCCAACTGAACAGTGTTGCATCAGTGTTTGAATTGATTTCAAATCAAAATCAGAGCAAGCAACACAATTAGTGAATCATGAAAGGCTGCAATAAACCAGACGTTAACGCACATCTGAGCCGGGGTTTGTACTTTATTTCCAATGTAGCAGTCTGTTGTCTTCAGGTTCTCATCCTTGCAGTAGAATATTCATTTATTCATTTTTTTTATTTTTTATTTTTTTTATTTTGCACAGTTAAAAGAAAAAATTACAACGTACAGTGCAGGAAGAGGCAGAAAGCCTAGTGGGCTTATTTGAAGCCTCTACCTAAATAATGTTAAACATTTGGCAATATTTAAAAGAAACAAAAAAAATCATCCAACTATATAAAAGAGATACCACTTTATCCTCCACATCAGGCGATAGGTGGGGTCACATCCTGGACAGGTCACCAGTCACAATCACAGGGCCAACACACACACACACACAACCATTCACTCTCACATTTACACCTCAGTTTACAACGTCCAATTAACGTATTCATGTTTCTGGACTGTGGTAGAAAAAAGGGGTAAAATATTTGTTAGATGACTTTGTGTGACCATTTGGTCCAAAATAGTCATATGACATATGCACTATTGTAACACAATAATTTGTAGGAAACGGCATGATATGTGTAAGATTTAGATGTTGCACAGTTTCTGTCTCTACTTCAGAATCATTAACCCCTTAGTCTGGGTTCATCTTCTTTACCTGGTCAGTCTGAAGTGATTGAAGAAGTGTCAGGCATGACACCTGGTGTGGTCTTCTGCTGCTGTTTAGAGATGATCTTCATACTTTTGTTGCTGTGGTTCCTTGAGTTACTGTTTCTTTCTATCATTTCAAACCACTCTGGCCATGTTCCTCTGACCTCTGGCATCAACAAGTCGTTTTTGCTCAACAGCCTTTCTTTCTTATTCTGATGCTTGTTTTTGGACTTCAGCAAGGTCCTATTGACCACGTTGCAGTTGAACATGTGTACCTAATAAACTGGTATATGTCTTTCTACAAATAGAAACAATGCAGTTGCTCCTCAAATAAAAACATAGTGCTATTAAAATGGTAAACTCCAGTGAGTGGATGTGCTGGCAGCTCTCTGCTTATTATCTCTTTGTTCTATTACTGTCAAGATCAGGATGCAGCCGGAGAGCGTGATTGACACTTAGATGAGGCTTTGACAGTCTGTCATCACTCACACTCAAACCCTGTGTTAATATAATTAAATTATAAATGAGCGCATGAATATTAAATCAGTATGGGAGAGTTATTAGGGAATTCAGTGTTACTTTTCCAGCATCAACAATTCTGCCATTTTAATCAGCAGCGCGGGTTCAGTTTGATTCGCGGCTCAAACACAATGCGAGGGAATTCCGGCACAACATGAGTCAGTTTCTACGTCATCATTCTGCCCCTTCAAAGGTAGAGGTCACTGTGACACACACACACACACACACACGAGGACTAAAGAAAACAAAAACAGTTTCGGAGAGAGGACAAGGACTAAAGTTGTAAGAAAAACCCCCCACAAATCTGCTTTGCTTATTTTGTGTAAACCCCCCGAGGGAGAGAGAGAGACCATGAACTGACAGGCTCTATGTAATTCTTGACAGAGGAAAACTTTGTATACAGACAGTCTCAGCAACATGTTATTAAAAAGATGAGCATGGCCATGGAAAATAAATAAATAAAGAAAAAAATACTGATTAAATTTTAAGCAGCCGGCGGGCCGATAGTTTGCCTGAGGCGTATTTGTCAGTTTCAAAGGGTGTTTTTATTAATTTTGTATTTTGCATTTTGTTAGTGGAAAGAGCTTACTCCACCGGGAGCGCCACAAGCTATAGCCAGCAGAGCCTATAGCAGGGCAAAGAGAGATGCAGAGCATGCCAAGCAGATCCTAGACACTTAGAGAATGAAATCAGGTCTCGATCACCCACATAACCCATAAAGACCCCCGAGCCTACACACACAATGCACACTCTCACCTATGTTCTATGTAAATAATACAAAGCAAACTTCTGTCATCGGCTATTAGCGTTAGTTTGTTTTTATCTCTATCCTATTGTAAATATTCAGCCGCACACTGCTGCAGCAATACTGTTTTATAAACGGTAAATCTGAGGATGCTGACTTTCTGCTCAGGACTTTAATTCTTTAACCTCACCTTCCGGTGTCTTTGTGTGTCCCCTCGCGAGTCAAGGCTCACGGAAGTCTGTTAATTGTTAATTATTAATTAATTTTCATCATCACGGATCGGGTTCCCTGTCTCAATTAAACACCTTAAATGAATAAAACTCATCACACTGAATTTCTTAGTGTTGAGCAGGGATTTTTTTCAGGTGCCGTCACCTGGTTCACTGACTGTCTTTCTGCTCGGCTGTTTGCTTTGTTTGTGTGTTTGTGTGAGGCAGACTCACACTAGAGGATTTTCAGTACTGACTTGATTTTAAAAACGTGGGGGAGACCACTGACCCAACGTACCCATTGTAACCCATTTTTCAATGTTTTAATCCTGAGAAAGCACAGACTTGATGATCCAGTCAAGACCACACATTTGGTGTTTAGTCAGACGATTTCAGGGATTTGGGATCTCACAGAAACGCGCGCGATTTTACGACTTCAGAATATAAACAGACATGGACGCAGCCTGTTAATAGCTGTTGGAAGATGGAATACACTTGGCTTGTACAAGTTACTGTTGTCAACGACTCGCTCTCATTGATTATTGTTAGGTTCTGCTTGAGTCTTGTCCTCAGTCACTTATGGGAAAATCACAATATGCAATATTTTTTTAAACATACCATGCATTACAACAGAGAGAGGATTCAAGGCCTTTTGTGTTCCTTTTATGTCAGTGAAGCAGGGACCCACGTCACATTCTTGCTCAGGCCAGGTCAGTATTTACACTTCCTGACTCTGCTCTGTACTGCTTGGTAGAGAAGCAGCGTAAGTCAGTCATCTGGAAAGGACAGATAAAGTAGACATAATACAACACGGTAGACAATATTCAGCACATTTTTCTTTTTTAAACAAGGCTAAGGAGCTGTGAAATGTTTACATTTTGACATAATGGACTAAACATTTGGAGGTAGGATGAATCGACGTTTTGTCAAAAATGTCAGTATAATCAATAGAGCTGTGCAGACGATTCAATGTATATCAATGAAGTGTATATGTATTGTTTCATGTGTTGAAATCCACATTTTTTATTAATGAATTGTTGTATTATTATGTGGGACGTGTCATCTTGTGGTCTTAACTGAGGTTGTATCCCCGTTGTGTGGGACCGTACCCTTTACCACAGGAAAGCCATAAATCCATGTACAGTGCCGACATATAAAGCATATCGGAAAAGAACTTTGAAAAATGTTTAGAAAATGTCCGAAAAAAAGTGTTGTGTTAGGTAAATAATGTGGAACGCGTGCTGTACCTGCTGAATAAGGAAAATCTCTCTATAAGAGAAACCTGGACTCTCTCAAAATGCAGGCAGACGGCATCGAGCAGCATTGAACACTGAGCAGCAAAGGCTGGCCTCGGGCTATAATTTGTTGAAGTTTCACCTGCTGCAGGACTGACGCAAGTGTGAAGACAAAGCTTAGCCAGTCCGTCTGTTTCTGTGTGTGTGTGTGTGTGTGTGTGGGGTTCACACGTATACCCTGCACTTGGCAGTTTTATTTGAAATTGCTAGCAGTTGGGTCAGGTAAGCCTCCCAAATGCACCAGCAGCTTTAATCATCTTAAAAAAGAAATAGCCGTTGAGGCGTTTGATGACGATTAGGAATGTGTGTTGCATCTTCAAAAATCATCTTTCATTCCCAAATACTCATAAAGCATTTGTGTCAGATCAGTCAGCCCGAGCAGCTTGAAGTAGATGCTACTTTGTTGTGTAAAGGTGAAGGAGTTAATTAGGTGATGAGGAGGTGACTGATGCTATGTATATACAGCACACGTGACAGGGAGAGAAGCCAAGTGGGCTGCTAATCATGCCCTCCACCCTCGTACGCGCGCATTCATCTCCAACCGTACGCGTTTGAAGTCATGGCTGTCAGGAGCTCTGTGACATGCACTCACTTTTATTGGATTTCATGGAGAAAGTAAGCTTTGTTTATTATAGTTGATCTTGAATACATCTCACATAAAACACTAAATTACATTTAAGTGAGGTGTTCAAAGAGCCTCATTTTAAATTGGATGATACAGGCTTCTTTACTGTCCCTCTACATTGTATCAAGGAGTCTGTCATTTAAGGCTGTGCATGTTACAGTGAACACAAGGGTGATAAGGTATCACACTTGATGAATTATTCGATGAATTGATGACTATATTGATCCATCTTCAATAATTAAAACAAGTTCTCTGATTTGTCAGCGTCTTATTTGCGCCATGTGACAAAGAAATCATTAAAACGAAATATTTTTGTTTTACAGACAAAAGAACATCATCATTTTCCAGGTTTGGTAAACAGTGATCGACATATACAGACCAAACAGTTCTCGTTCAATCGAGAAATTAGATGGATTATGATTATAAAAAATCTAATAACATATTTGTTGACACAAAATTATTTTCTATATTTTCTGTATTTCTGAACATGAGAAAAACTTTCTTCTAAGACAAAAAACATGTTGAATTAAGTTGACATTTTTATTCCCTTCTTTTAAACTAATTCCCACTTTTTTATTGAACATACTCAGCACAGCTCAGTTTTTGCTGTAGAACAATGACTGTTGAGAAATGTTTTTCTCCACAGTGTCTAAGTCTCTACAGGAATTAAAAAAAGATTTCTCCACATGATCAAATTTTAACTTTTCTCTTCAGGAAATACTGATGTTTTTGCTGCAGTAGTTTTTCTCTGGGACTGGCAAACAGCGCCAGCCTTTACTCCCTAATGTGCCGTGCGTGCCTTTGGCAGCACAGGTGCAGGTTCACCGCCTTTCCTCACTTGAGCTTGGTTTTTAAGTGTTATAAAAACCTGTTGTTATGGAGATGCTCTGAACCAGTTCACGGTTCATAAATCGTCCAGTGTCAGAATCCCTCAGATTGTTGCACTTGGCCAAAGTTCCTGATTCCAACACATCAACTGTAACAGCTGTGAATCCCAGGTGTCATTGTAATGACATAAATGGTGTTACTCACTTCACCTGTCAGAGGTTTTGACACTGTGCCTGGTCGGTGCACGTCAACTCTAATATTCAGTGTATCGCAGAGACTCCAGAGAAGCTTAATCCCTCATTGTCTGCCATTAAAAGCAAGTGTTAACAGTTTGCACTGATTTATATCGTAATAGCTACTGATTGCTTGCAGAAGTGAGTTAATTGATCACAGCCAGTGATCCAAATCCAAATCATAGCAAGCAATTAGGATCAAACCTCAAAAACCATTATGAATTAATGAAGAAGGTAATAATGAATTATTAATGACAAAGAAATTACAGACCTGACACATTGTGTGTTGTTGATAGATGGATGTGCAGGAGGAGAAATGAATGGAGTTCAACCGTAAGTGATAATTACCTCCTTATAATTCTCTTCCTTAAAAACGGATGGGTTTTCTTTTCTTTGCGCGGTGGCTGTCGTCGTCTGCGTCTCTTTCCGAGGCCAAGCGGGAAATGAGATGTTTGATTAGCAACTAGGGGGCGAATCTGCAGTTTGAATGGAAGTCTATGGGACAATTGGTGTAATCCTCACTTTATTCATAATGCCAGTTTATCAATCACTATTTTTAGCTCTTCGTCAAAATAACATGTCTGTTTTGTAAAATGATAAAAGTGTAACTGTTATGGAAGTTATGGAACTGTTTGAAAGTTTTACAAAGAAAGATCATTAAAAAAGAAATATCAATTTAATTACATTTACATTTGAGTCCCCATAGACACTGCGACAGCAGATATTTTAAACATGTTTTAGTAGGAAAAAGCACAGGTGTTTAGTGTATAATGGCATTGTTCAGTTCAAATGACAAAGCTAAATTTGATTATTTACACCTGTGCTTTTCCTTCTGTGACCTGCAAAAATGTCTGAATGGCATGAAAAAATTGGCTCTGTTGGATAATAATTGCTGAAAATGTGGAAAAAAGTCTTGAAGTATGAAGTAGTGATCTGTGGAGTTATATAGTTAAAAATATATTTTTAAATAATTTTTTACTAGGCTAAGCCCCGCCCCCCTTAGTGCCCCTGGACCATAGACCATATACAAGAGTCATTGCATTAGCCGATTAATTAAACGTGAAGGTCCCCCAATTAGGGGATCCAGAGAAGCACTTATAAGACTATATAAACATATTTTATTTTTTATTTCATTTCATTATGAGTGTGCAGTTTTTGAGCAGAGACGTGAAAAATAGGCTTAGGTTGTTTGTTAAAGTCACCTTTTGTTTTTCACATTTGTTCACACAAATCTACAATGAATTTGAATCCTGAAATCAACATTATAAGGTTACTGCGATAAGAAGGAACTGCAGTTTTATATTTGCATACATTTTCTACCAATAAAGCTGTTTTTTAACGTCATAGCACACAGCCTTGTCCGTGCTGTAAGTAAACTGTTGTGGGAGAAAATACCACACTGACCTTCTATTTAATGTTGTCTTGTTCCTGTTGGATCCCCTGGTGGAAATGAGGTGGATCTTGAGCAATGTAATACAGAAGTACAAGACCTTGTTTCTCTGCTGTGTCTCCCAAAGCCCTTTTTACTGTCTCGCCAGTTCCCTGGCCACCTCTTGTTCTCAGAAATAAAAATAATCCACAGACGGAGTGCAGAGTGCAGCAGTTACACCATAACAGCATTACGAGGAGCCTGACGGCAGCAGCAATGTTGTCTGAAGTGTTAACACTTAACTGAGCAATGTGTTTGACATCATAATGTCTCCTTCACTTGTTTAGACAACAATGAGCCAAAGAGAGAACTAACACAACAACCTCTTGCTGCTGAGTTTATATCATCCATTTTTTCCCCCTTTCCCACTATGCATTAAATTCATAAATGATTTTTGAACTCCTAATTGAACTGGTTTTATTTATTTATTCCCAGCTAAGGCTTATTTAAATGCAGTTGTAAATGTCTTGTTTCCCCCTCTTGTCTCTGCTTTGGTGAATGGGGGAATTCTTTACTTAATTCCATTAACTGCATTGCTGCTCAATCTTTGGCGCCCTGAGCATCACTGCTGTGGCTTGGCTGTCTTTTAGCAGTTCTGCTTCAGTGCTCTTGGATAGAACATGACAGTTACATTAATGTATCCATGTAAATTGCTGTCTTCATGTAGGAAACAAGTAAATGGAAAAAAAGAAAGAAGCAAACATGGAACATTCATTGCCCTCGCGACAGTGGGAATTACAACAACATTAATTGTGCGGACCCCAAACGGCTGAGTCTATTACAGTGTACGGCAGTTTTATTGAGAATCCAACCAGGATGTTGGATGACGAGAACAAAAAAGGATAGAAAACACTAATAAGGTGGTTTTATTGTGGTATTATGTTCAGGAAGCATATCACATTGCATTAGAGGTATATTTACCACTAGTGGTGCTGTAGAGTAGTCGTTTGATTAATATTGTTTTTTATAATATTTTATTTGAAGGAAGAACCCTCACCCTTTATTTTTCACACTTAAAGTATCCCACTTATGTTGTCGTGTGTTTTGCAGAATGTCACAGCTCATCAGAATTACAATTGGAAGTACAATTTCTTTTATTTGCGCACACACAGCAATCACTGGCAGTCAATTTTACTTATGCATTTCGGGAACACACAAACCTGGGCTCATATCTTCACCCAGGGATTGCACTTGGGGTTGAGTACCAATCCAAGGATTTTAACCTTACAAACCTTACATTTAAATTTTGATTTCCAAGGGAAAGACAATGTTAATGAGTGATGATATTGATTCATTAACTTTTAACATCATTTAACAGATTTAGAATTTATTAGTTGAATGACAATGTCCCCTTTTTTTGATTTAGTGAGGATAAAGTGGTTGAAAGTGGATGGATAATTTCGTCTACTAGGAGTTTATGCCAGCAGAGGGCGCATATCAACCCTAGCACTAGTGTAAGAAACAAAAATGCTACATAAGGCAGCCTCTAAGCTGCACAGGCTCATAGCACCGTGACCCGGGCAGAGGACAGTGCTGCTGCAGGATTGGTGCTGGTCCTTATGAACCAGTAGTTTTCAAATATATCTAACAGCTGAAACACAAGTAAAACATTTCCTCAGTGACAACAAGTGTTTATCTGTGTATTCCAGTGACATTGGTGTTTCTCTGTAGCCTGACGTTAACAATGGGGCAACACAAGTGGCTTTTTCAAGCACAGGTCTCATTGTTTTGTTAGGCTCAATTAACCTTTAATGCGTTTCTGTCACTTATTAACAATTGTCCGACTTGTTGAATAATTGAATCAACTATCAGTCGAGGAAAATGCACAACATTTGCAGCCCTGCCAGGGACAGTATAGCTGTAGCTGAAGTGGCTCGTAGAGCAACAGAAAAATGTCTGGAAACACGTTACCTTCAGTTGTTTGTTCTTCTTTAAACAAACATATACCATCACTGCGATTCTCCCATCAGCAGCAGCAGCAGCAGCTTGTTGACAAAAATGTTTCAGCAGTGCTCATCATATAAAATTCATCCAAATTTAGATCACTGCTTGCGATTGGCCAATCCCAACTCGGGATAAATGGTGGTAAGTCTGAGTGAGTGGCTGATTTCGTTTTCCATTTTCAGGAATAAATAAACATGAATGTGCTGATTTGGTTTGGTTTCCAGTTTACTAACTGGCAGTAAAGGACACCCAGCTATTTTCACCAGTGGACAACCACCCCATAATATACCTTAAGAAGAGAACAGAATTTTTTTGTTAACTCTCTATGTGGCTGGATTAAATATATGGACAGGAGAAAAGAACTTGCAGTAATGTGTGTGAGCTTAAAAATCCAGTTCACCTCTAAAGAGTGCAGTGTGTAGTCAGTACCACAGAAAAGGCTGAGTGGGGAAGATTCTGGTCTCCATTACTACCACCACCACATCAGATGTTTATGTTACGATATAAATTTCCTTTGACCTACTTAGGGGGAACACATATTAAATTAACCCAGTCTACGCAACGTCTTACTCATGGTGTGCGTTGATTGCAAAGAGGACATTATTTATCCATACCTCCACTGGCCAAGTCAAAATTATAGATACACATAAAAGAGGCATTATAGAAAAAGTAATCACTGCCTTTGGTTCACTTTAATTGTAACAGCTTAAAATACCACTCTGATGTGTCTTAACGTTTTTGAGCACTGCCAACAGCTGTGTGAATGTGCTATGTATATATATATATATATATATGTGTGTGTGTGTGTGTGTATGTATATATATATATATATATATATATATGTATATATGTGTGTGTGTATATGTATGTAGGTTTAGTTAAATGTTTAAATGTCTTGAGTTATTCTCAAGTTGCCCTCCATCTTCTATAGCCTTATCCTCCACATGAGCGTCGTGAGGGGAGCTGTGCCAATCTCAGCTGACATGGGGCAATAGGCGGGGCCACACCCTGGACAGCTCACCAGTCCATCACATCCATTTATGTATTTAGACTGTGGGAGGAACCCATGCACACACAGGGAGAACATGCAAACTCCATGCAGAAAGTGACTGGATCGCAAACGCGGGTCTTCTTGCTGCAAAGGCAAGAGTTAGAAGTTGCCAATTTCCCTCAAAATGTGTCATCATTTCTCACAGCACTAGTTCAGTGCACACTGACTAGTCAAAGCTATTTTCCTTCTTGGTCTGATGGTATTTAGTTTAATATTAGCCGGTGCAGCTGCAGTCGACAGCAGTTAACTTAAAAACAAACACATTACGTAGCACTGTCTCCTTCAGTTCAGATAAATGTCTGATTTGTGAAATGCGACTCAGGAAATGTGTCAATTTTGGTTTAAGGAGGAAAAGAAACTTGCAATAAATCAGAATTGCAATACACATCCAAGCATGAAAGGAAATGGTGAAAAAAGCCCAAATGTCTGCCATTGTTGGTGCAATTTTTTCCAACAACAAGAAAAAAAACTTCATCATCAAAGGGTGGAACAACCTTGTCTGAGTGCTTTGTTTGTGCTGTGTGGTGTTTGAGCTGAGGGTGCATCTAAAGTCTGAGTGTCTCTGGTTTACCTCTGTTTTACAGGCAGGTTTCCAGACGTCTCTGCGGCCTCACACTGAACCGCTCTCCCCCTCAGTCTGGATGGGTGAGTGCACTGTCTTTGATATCGTATTGTATGAAGAGGAGACGCCGTTGCTGTTTGAGTCTGAACATTGCATCTTCCGTATTATCTGTTGAAGTTCCAGACGTTTGTGTTCCACTGCGTTAACATTAAGGTCACTGATCCTTTTCACAGCAAGGCTCTGAGTCTGAAATATAACAGTTTTAGGATGTTGAATGGAGGCTGCCGACAAGAAAGAGAGATATTTCTATTATTATGAAACTGCCGCAGCTTTCCTAAAGGGACCTTAACAATATTCATTTTATGCCGCCGTGCTATCCATCATGATAATGAATGGCACTAACTTATCCTGGGACATAAATCTGGCAAGCTCCAACAGCACTGTGACACAGCATTTAATTACAACGCATGTCTAATTGAAAGACCCCCGGAAAATAGTGGGATGTCTCTCTGGCTGTAGCAGGGTTAAAAAAAACAGACTTAATTAATTATGAGGCACCTCCCTCCCTGTTTATTCTGAGTCGCGGGCGTCGCTGCCTCAGTGAGCTGATGACATTTTCAGCCTCCCTTTCATCCTTCAGAGAAATGAATGGCGTGGCAGCAGCGTTATCAAATGAGCTGTAGAGCCAGCCAGTGAATATGTCATAGAGTGTGACTGCTCCCTGAGTGAATTGTGATTTATCTGTATGGCTCCCTCGTCATGTTAACTGACTTGCTACCCCGCCGCCAACCACACCCCCCCACACCCCCACCCTGTAGTTGACAGGCTCAGTAGATCATTTGTGGGATCTCTAGGTGAAGCGCAGGCTAATGTAGCTTGCCCCCCCACCGACAGCCTCCCCCCCTGGGTTTGACCTCAGATGCCCCCTCACTAAACAATAGTATTTAAATGCAGGGATAATATTTGCGACCACCTCTAAAACTCACGGCATTTGAAATATCGACAACAGATTGACAGGGAAACGGTGGTTAGCAAACTAAATGAACAAAACAATGACTTGCAGCCACAAAATTGTGATTTTCTCTCCTCTGGACAGACGTTTGCAGACCCAGGATGTAAAACAAAGTGTTCTAAAAGAAGCTTTGTTCCAGCAGCCGTTTCATCCCATTTATTATTTATTTGAGTCATATTTTAAATTTTAGTTTTTACCGTGAAAATGTATAGAAATAAGAACAAATATCCACAGCGCCTTCTTTACGTCTCGTTCTCCAGTATCGGCGTGGCTTCACACAGATACAGTAAATGGCAAACTTTAGGTGCAACGTGTCCTTCTCAAGTGATGCATGAAAAATTAAAATGTATAACATTAAACTATTTATATATGGAAGTTTAAATGTAAAAATGTTTCCTTTTTGCGGTAGAGAAAACACTGAGATGAGCAACAAAAGTCTTAAAACTACGTCTTTTTTAAGTCCTGTTTAATGATGTTGTTTTTTTTTAAATAATGCCAAGACTAAGTAAGGAGTATTTGCTAGATGAACTGTAAGAATATTTTGAAGAATACTAAATTATTGATATTTGTAGCCCCGCACTTGACATCACCTCGTCAAGCTTTTGTCAAAAGTGCGACTTTCAAAACTCCCAGAAACTTTTGCGGAAGTTGCAGCCGTGACAGCTCGGAGCTGTTGACAAGGCTCTTTCTGATCCTCTTGTACAAAAAAAAAGAGATGCTCTTTAAAGTTGTTTATATGTGAAACAAGTAATTTATTCATCAGCCTTCCAGTGCCTTCTGTTTGGCGGAGACAGCGCTTACATGTATGTGGAGCAAAGGGTTGTGGGTTGTGGGGTGACAGAGGGAGGGACGAGCAAAGGGACGATTGGAAACTGTCTCGGTGAGAAAGGTGACGCGGCTTCCTAAGTAATCCTTTTACCGACTCCCGTACGTTTGTCATCCACACTCGAGCTCAGGCCATGCCCCACCTGAACTTGATTAGTAAACGCCTGAATGTGAAGTACAGTGTTGAAAGGCTGCCAGCAGACACTCAGCACCAAATCAAAAGCTTCACTGAAGAATCAAAAGAGTCTTTCTCTGCATAAACATGAGAGCAATGGAGGTGGTGGGCTGCGCTGGATGTGAGCCCGTTCTGACATCCTCCAGTGGTTCCTACACAGTCACCGTGTTGTCGTTTCTTTCCTTCCACCTCCACTGTCAAATTCAAACGTCCTTTTATGCCGCGTAAAAATGATTAACGCATACTTTATCCTGTGGGACGTATTGTTGTAGCGTTACTCGCAGTTTCAAGTGAGACTTTACAATGACGGAACATGACGTCCCTTAGGTCTGTCAGTGTGCGAACATTGTCCAGAGTTGAATTCACTATAAATAACAAGTCTGCCTATGGCAAGACAAGTACAAGCTGAAAAAGCTGGAAAGCTGAACGCGAAGTACTTGTTTACTCAGTTTAATATTCACTGTGCAAACGTGATGGAGCTTCATCATATGATTTACCATCAAAAATAGAATTATCAATAATAATAAAGTATACACCCTGGGTGAGATATGCTGCGCAGCATGTTTCCTCAATTGCAGCCTTTGCAATTTGCTAATTGCATTGTTTCAAAAGCATTAATTGTTCGCTCTCTGTGAGCTTAGCTCCACAGCGAAGTATGAACTTATAACAGATTGAATGACTTACTTAAGATAAATCAATATTGTCTCCTATTATTTCAACGTCTGCTGCCCTGTTTGAAAACTACATACATGTTTGATCCAGGCGACAATATCGCAGTGACGTCGTTGCATCACTTAAGTGTCTTTTAGTTGCAAGATAACAGCCGTCGCTGTCTCTACACTCGTGTGCCAGTAGACCTTGATTTTCCTTCAGATGTGTCGGATGAAAAGAAAGAGATGAGCAGAGAGCGTACAGCGCGGGGGTCCACAGGAAAATGACCAGCGTGCGAGAGCGCGGCGGTCCCCCGCGCTGCTGTGTTCACAACAGCGAACAGACGTTCACATTAGCTCCATCTCTGTCAGCGCTGTGTCATGCAAAGAGACAGGTCATTTACATTTTTGATAAAGTGATCCTGCATTTTTTATTTGTCTCTGAAATTAAAGACTTCTTTAATCATTGTGGATGGGAGGGGACTTAGCCGACGTACTCATGTGTTTCTGATTGCATTAGAACTGATGTGGCATGGCATGATGGATATTTAATAGTTGCGCTGTCCCTCTGTATCATGTCAGGCGTCTGACACACACAGATGCTCCGGAGCGCTCCAGTCCATACAGAATTGCTTTGATTATTAGGCCTATAATCTCGGCTTTGACGTGAGAGGAGGGGTGAGTAGAGAGGAGGAGAGAGGAGGAGTTAAAGGAGAAGAAAAAAAAAAAAAAGTAAAGACGAGCAAAACAAGGCCATACAGGAAGTCAAAGGTTGTTGTCAGAGGTCTGAAATGAGTTTATCAGATATATGTGCATGGTAATGTGGTATCAAACTGACATGTCATGTCTGGTTTGTCTGCAGTGCTTTCTTCTCCACATGCCTCAGAGTGGGGTCTAATTGCTGTGTAGAACTACAGAGTCTGCGAAGAGCCCACGGCAGCCCTGTAGTGCCCCAGGCAGTGTGCGGATCAGACCTCTGCCTCCGCTGTGCTAAACTGTCATCCTCCGCAGCTATGTGTTTTTTTTTTTTTTATATTGCAGCATAAAACTGATTTTACTTGATTAAAAAGATCAAATGCTGGCCCTGCCAATACGAGTAACTCAAAAGAAACACCACATTTGCGTCACCAGTACCACGCTAACATTCATCAGCTAACAGGCGCTGGCAAGTCGATCCCTGATAATACAGAGGCATAATGAAGGAACATAAAATGGCCATACAAATTTTCCTAGAATACTTTTTATGGAAATAAAGAGGACAGATGAGAGCAGAGGCCAGAGAGTGATTATGTGAGGGAGAACAGCCACTCTTATGTTGGCACCTCCAGCATGCGAGCCATCTGCATAGAGGGCCTGGAAATGAGGATGACAATGCTAATCACTGCCATGGAGGCCTGACTGGTGTGGATGAATGGCCATCCCAGCCGCTAAACACACTCAGTAGCGCTCATCACACAATGTTTTTGTCTCGGCATGCCAGGTCCGCAAGCCTGCACCAGCCCCGCCCCTTTCCTGTGCACACTCCATCACTCAGTGGAGACATGTGTATGGCTTCCTGTCAATTCAGGAAGTCTTGGTTCATGTCCCAACCACATTAATGGACGAGGCAGAGGATACTTAGTAATTTCCTGTTTCCCCATTGAAGCAATTGTTTTTGGCTATTCTCATTCATCACTTTCCCCAAAACCCACCCTCCAAAAATGTGATCATTATCTGTGTCTTGTTTCTGGTATTAGGTGTTTTTTTTTCCCCCTCCTCCTCATGAGTTTTCCTATCCTGGAAATACAATACTTGCATCTTTTCGGTGTTTTCTCTGGTCAGTGAACGGGGGTGGGGGTTGTTGTGAACGTGTGTTTTGTAACATTTGTCACAAATGGCGGCTGTGATGTTCTGCAGCCTCGGGTCAAATCAAATAGTCAACGCAAGTGAAATTGTCCTGAGGATAAGATCAATCCAATGTGTGTGTGTTTTCACGAGCGATGAATTAAAAGGCTAAATCACATACAGTAATGCAGGCTCTCGTTTAGAAAGAGTTGTCTCTTTAAATCCTTTATTTCGTGGCAAATAAAAGCGATAAATTGGTTGGGACACTGTAACGTGAATTAATAAGACTTAACTGAGACGTTTGGGGCGTTCGGCTGAGAATGGAAGTCGCACAGTCTCAACTTTTTAGCGTGATGGTTTCCAGCTGTAGTGCGGTACATTGTCATCTTGCTTTTGCGGGTGTCCCCATAAGTGACTGTGATGAGG